>NC_051415.1:7364145-7364273 GCF_015228065.2 Penaeus monodon
TAACAACAGCAACACCACATTATCATACAATGTTGTATCAGCGTATTAATTAGTGTATGAATCTGAACATATTTATTAATTCTAATTCATACGAAAGGTAATAGAATATTTCCTGTGTTTTCTTATTC
>NC_051415.1:7364539-7365855 GCF_015228065.2 Penaeus monodon
ATTCCGCGCATAAACAAGTCCTGACAGATGTCAACAAGAACGAAACAAACCTGTCAGCAATAGTCTAAAACCCTGTAAAAGAAGAAAAAAGAAGAAGAGAGAGCCTGTCAGCAGTGATCGCTCCGGGAAAACATAATTAGGTGCAAAGATATTTATCACGGCGAACAAAAAGGGAATAAGAATGTTTCTGAAATTCTCGTAAATAAGACTGGTTAAGTGGAGTAGTCATAATCGATTTAGCTTTTGTAAAATTGTCATACAATTTAGGACTTACATTTAATGAAGATAATAACAGCGTTTCAGCATTTATTGTAGAATAATCAGCAGGGTTTCAGTATTTGATTAAATATCATTAATAGTGGTTCATTACATAACATTTGATGCCAACATTTTTTTTCACAACAAACCAATGTAAATGTGTCAAAAGGGCAGCCACTGCAGGCTTCTTCTAAACATTTACCGATATTTTAAGCATCACTTCCCATCATAGACATATTGTTGTCTTGAATAAATTCTCATCACTGGGACTCATGTTATGTAAGGTAAAGTTATGTCTATTTTGTTCCACATTGATGCAGGTATGCTTATATTCACATTAGAATCTATCAGAACCAATTTATTTCAGATAAATAGGTCTCTCAGTATGTCTATATCTGCAGGTATAAGTTGTTTTTATTTAGAAAAGTTGTAAATCCAGAATTATATTTAATATAATCAATTAAGCATATAAAGCATTGTAACAAAAACTAAGGTATAATATGAGACACTTCCTCTTTGTAATTTTCACTGCATATTAGAAATAAAGAAGGTATGTAACATTTTGTAAATAAAAGGTGATGTGTGGAATTGATGTTTCTCTTCCAATAGCAAATATCACGGAGGCCAGCAACTGACATGTTGCGCAGAGAAATACGTATGAGACGCTATCGACAGTGGCTCTTGCTTAGTACTGAGCTTCAAGACCCAGGGGATCCTCTCTCCAAGTATACTAATGAAGAATTTGAAGACATATATAGGTAACTTAGAATTAAGTTCTTTTTCTTGAATTACAGAAGATATTACCACTTCTCTATGCAGTGTATCAGCTAACTGATTATTAATGATTTTCTGTGAGTCACTTTATTAATGTTTGTGGATAAACTCTCGCAATTTTTTATGTTTTATGGTTCCAGATTCTCCAAAGAGTCCTTTTGTCATTTGCTAAACATGATTCAAGGAGACCTTGAACGTTCAGACAACCGTGGTAGGCCACTGCCAGCAGTCTATCAACTTCTAATTGCTCTTCACTTCTACTGCAGTGGCTCTTACCAGGTTAG
>NC_051415.1:7365972-7366323 GCF_015228065.2 Penaeus monodon
GACCCTAATTCATTAGTTTAAAATGTATTTGTTCTGTACCATTTTACTTTTTTTCATGTTACTTTTTCTAGGCATCTTATTTTCAATTTTCATTACTCTTATGCAGAAAGTTGTTGGGGATCAACATGGTCTACAGGTCAGTCAGCCAACAGTATGCAGGACTATCCACAGAGTTTCAGAAGCCCTGGCTAAACGCTATAGTCAGTTTGTGAGATTTCCATCTCTTCAAGAAGCTGCTGATATACATTCCAAGTGAGTACTTTTGATTTATGAACATGAGTTTATTTCTTAAGGCATGATTCAGTAGTTATGAAAGTTCTGGCATACTGTTTAAAATTGTGATATTACTAT
>NC_051415.1:7367407-7368379 GCF_015228065.2 Penaeus monodon
TTCTTTGCAGATTTTATGAAGTTGCACAATTTCCTAATGTTATTGGAGCCATCGACTGCGTCCACATGCGAATTTCAAATCCAGGAGGAGCAATGGCAGAACAGTGCAAAAATAGTAAAGGCTGGTACTCTGTCAATTGCCAGGTTGTAGCCGGTCCAGATCTTAGAATTCTTAGGGCAATTGTTCGCTGGGGAGGAAGTGTACCAGATTGGGCAGATATATGAGAACTCTCGGCTAAAAGAAAGTCAGGGAAAAAGGGGGAAATATGGACATTTGGTTGGGGATTCTCCCTTATCAGTGTCAGAGATACCTCCTGACACCTGTGGTTACCCAACAACGCATGCAGAGAAGTGTTACAATAGAGCACACTCTGCCATAGACAGAAGGTGAAGCTGTAATTGGAATAGTGAAAACGCTTTCCTTGCACAAGCCAGGAGCTCAGATCAAATCCCAAAACATCATGGGGCAATCATATTAAGTTGCTTTGCATTGCAAAATTTTGCTCTGGAACGCCAGGGTCCTCTTGATGACTCTGAAGCATGGTAGCTCCTGATGATGGTCCTCAGGACAGATACACAGGAGACATGACCACGAGGGAGAACCCTACCGGCAACACATCATTTATGAATGGTTCAGTCATGATCCTTCAGGAATTTTAACTATCATCAGGATGAAGCCAATTGTGGGAACCAAACTTGGCACTAAGACTGCAAAAAAATATTTTCATTTTGTTAATAATACTTGTTGGGAATCTTTCTTTTCTCTATGTAAAATTGAATTGATATAAAGGCTTTCACATAAAAAAAGTACAGAACAGTAGTTCAAAATTAATGAATACAGGACCTGTGAATATAATTAACTGTGTAATATGAAGAAAAAAAAGGCACAATTCATTTGGAACATGATAATGTCTTTTGTATTTTTTATATAGTTTTGTGATTTTTTTTTGTGTGAGCAGAAGAAAACCATTCA
>NC_051415.1:7368655-7368771 GCF_015228065.2 Penaeus monodon
CAGGCATATGTGCTTCTTTTTGCGTAGATAAACAAAAAATGAAATCACAATTGAAAGAGCATGAAGATATGCTCTCCCAGTTGTTAGTGGATTAAGAAAATAAAAACATAGAAATT
>NC_051415.1:7369090-7369787 GCF_015228065.2 Penaeus monodon
AAAATTTATTATTTGTAAAAACTAAATTACAGTGGACAATATAAAACACAAAATATACTTTTTTAAAAATATAGTTTATCCATGCTCTTCTGTTGGAAAATTTCCCTTGTCAGTAAATCAGGGGTTGACACATTTTTGCTTTTCATGCATTCATTGAGCTAAATGAGAAATAAATTTTAAACTATATTTTTTTATACTTCATAGTAAATAGTGTTTTTAATTTCTCTCTTAGTTCATTGTTATATAGAAGTAAGAAAATACTCTATCAGTTCTCTTTTATGTTATTTTTTTTTATTGTTATTATATATTAGAAAATAAAAATATATTGAAGAGTTTGTCTTTTGTTTGATTGCTTTTACTTTCATTAGAAAAGTAAATCTCTTTACGTATCTTTCTTTTTTTTTATTTCATTATCTCATCTCTGAAGTCTCCCTCTGTTACCTTCTTTATCCTGTTCATATAATCAATGGTTAAATCAATCCTGTATGAAGGTTGAAATTTGGTTATTGCTGTCCCTAAACCTCCCCACTGCACTCATCCCAAACTCTTTCACTGTTTGTGGAACTGTCAAAGGTTATGATAAAATGTTGATATAAGACCCCCCATAATTCTGGGGACTGTACAGTATATTGGTATACCTATGGAGCACTGCTCCAGTGGTCTGGTTGATCTCCAGTATTTTATATGGTGGGGTGTG
>NC_051415.1:7370697-7370774 GCF_015228065.2 Penaeus monodon
ACAAAAACTTCTTTGACGTACCAAACCCCGGTGTTTTAAAAACCTTTTGCGCCCTTGCAACAAATGCCCCATGAAAA
>NC_051415.1:7370874-7371049 GCF_015228065.2 Penaeus monodon
ATTCTCTGCCTTGAAACATCTCTTTTTCAAGTCAGACAGGTGGGCCATTGTGACATCACGAGGACACCCGTTCTCTAAGTCATCCTCACATTGTGTTCTAACAAATATTCAGGGTAAAGGTTTATAAGAGGACCGCACCCGTCAGAGACTCCAGCCGAACTCTTGAGGGATCCCC
>NC_051415.1:7371094-7371531 GCF_015228065.2 Penaeus monodon
GTATGTGAATATAGAGAAGATTGTTAATAAATGGCAATAAAAAAAAGTTACATGAAGTGGAAAAAATAGAGACCCGAGCTAAGAATCGTAATTGAAATGATGAAGAAAGTAGAAAAATGAAAAACCCGAGCCAAGAATCGTTCGCAGAAGATTCGAATCGGCGTTGTGGGCTCGATCGAACGAACAGGCACATTCTAACGCACGATTTATAAGACCGCCGTTCCCTCCCCCCCTCCCATCGCCGTGTTTCCCAAGCCGTCCGAATTTGCTTTCGTCTATTTCCACAATTTTATCAATACAACCTATTTCTCATAGGTGTTTCATAGACACCAAGAAACACACACTTCTCGCCAGAATAAGAAAAAAAACTTCTTAAATAAGATTAACGAAAAACAGATTCTTTTTCAATGCCTATGTGCCTTTTATCAAACCATATT
>NC_051415.1:7371567-7371811 GCF_015228065.2 Penaeus monodon
ACGCCTATCTGAATATTTTTTCTGTATGTCGTTTTGGCAGCTTGCCCCAACTTTGCACATGAATAATATTCAGTATAAATACCATGTTTTTTTGCAAAAACAAATTCTCAGTTTCACCCGATTTTTTTTTGAAAAATACGCCAAAACCACTGTCAGTCTTGACACTGGTTAGTCATATTTGAAACCGCCTGTCAAAGTGGCCATCATCAGTTTACGTGCGCGAAGAATGAAATAAAATCATTGT
>NC_051415.1:7371870-7371944 GCF_015228065.2 Penaeus monodon
CTTAATTGACGAAACAAGCGTATCATTATAATACACACACAAAAAAAATTTCAGTAACATCTCAGGTTTATTAT
>NC_051415.1:7372005-7372306 GCF_015228065.2 Penaeus monodon
TGTGGAATGCATGAGTATAGTGACGTCACTGACGAAAGGTGCGTAGTGGCCGAGGGGTTTATGTGTGAACAATGCCCGAGAGCTTCGTATCCCTTTAGGTCACGTGTGGACTTAATCGCGTCAACGCCGGGGTGAATGCCCAGCGCGGCATTAAACCGCGAAATTTTCGTCGTTTAATGGAATCGGTGGGCTTCTGCAGATTAATTTTTGTATCGTCAATGTAATTTTTCATTGCTACAATGCTATGATCTTAAATTTTTCTCCTAGTCGTGCGGTCCTTTTGTATCCCTTTAACCTATTA
>NC_051415.1:7372966-7373061 GCF_015228065.2 Penaeus monodon
TTAATTAGGTTATCATTAATAGAAATGTTTATTCATTCATGATTAGGGTTTTCATTAATGTATTTTCAGTACTCATTATTGTATTGTAATCTTTA
>NC_051415.1:7373307-7373400 GCF_015228065.2 Penaeus monodon
AGTAGTAACAACCACTGAGAACAATTAACATTTAGGTTATTAAGCACCAATTCTTTATAGTATACGACACTACTGTAATAATAATAATAAGGA
>NC_051415.1:7378140-7378326 GCF_015228065.2 Penaeus monodon
TGTACCTCTTCATAATTGTATTAAAGGACGTGCATTATTAGGACTTGTGAATAACATGTTAGACTTCCTGGCAACGAGGACTGAACAATTAAGCACAATTTTTGTTTGTTCTGGAGAGAAACAAATGTCCAAAGACCGCGAAGAGGCAACCCGACAATATCCTGTGTGAGAAAACTTCTGGATAAT
>NC_051415.1:7379224-7379294 GCF_015228065.2 Penaeus monodon
GCACATTTGATCATTGTAATCTGATTTCAAATTATTATGTAAACAGAGATGACCGGGGTCGATTGATGAA
>NC_051415.1:7379749-7380008 GCF_015228065.2 Penaeus monodon
CTCCCTAATTAGTAGTTAATGGACGTGCATTATTAGGAACTGTGAAGTAAAACTATTAGACATTCTCTTGGTAAAGAAGTAACTGGAACAAATTAATGGACATTTTTTTTTTCTGAGAGAAATACAAATGTCACCAACAGAACGCGAAGAGGCGTTCTGTAGGATATCCCAGCATTTTGGGTCAGTTGCTGTAGCACTAGCATATATTCTGTACAAAGAATTTTACTTCATTACCTATTTTCCTTGCCAGTCTTTATCA
>NC_051415.1:7382258-7382960 GCF_015228065.2 Penaeus monodon
TGTTACCGCGTAACGCATTAAATGCTTGCTTCCAGTATTGAATGGAATGACACAGGGAAACCTTACTCGAAGTGGTGTCCAGGCGGCAATTACTGAGAGGAATGCTTTTTTTTTGCCTACTTGCCCTCCTGTATGGTTGCGGTGGTGGCATTGGTGTATAATTTTAGATTAATTTAATTATTACACCCTTTTACAGAATTATGACAAATGTATTGTCATTTGCTTGATTTTACGTTTTTCGCATAAAGAAACGCCGCCCGTATTGGTGATGATTTTTTGTACTTGCAGCCCCTGACAGCCATTGGCTCTATGTACGGCAAAGCTGTGTGGATCTATACACAAGCTGGCCGGGGGACAAGGAGTGTGGTGTGCACTCCTACCTGCTGTTTTTTTTTTTCTTTTATGTAGGGTTTCATGTTCATTGCTTATTTTATTTTGGTTTGCTATGCGACATTTTAGAAAGATTAATTTAAATTTGTTTAAATAAATTGCATTATCCAACTTTATGGTTTGGGTATGATTTCTCCTTTTACTCCTCTGCATATGAAAGATATAAAGAGCTGTTTAACTGATTTAATTAAAACATTAAAATATGGCTGTCTTACAGGGACTATATGAAGAGTAAATTGATATGAATACTTATTAAGTAAGGTTATAATTGTACTTTCATTTGTTTATGCCATGTGTTGTTCCTGTGAAAAA
>NC_051415.1:7383109-7383385 GCF_015228065.2 Penaeus monodon
TTGCCAGCCTCTGTTTTTTTCAGGTACTCCGGCAAAGAGAGTCAAGTTGCATTAGACCCAGCTAGCAGATTGACCCGTGAGGCATTTACCAGCTAGTAAGAGAAAGAGCTGATGCTCGTGTTGCAAGAATTTCTCACAGTACATCCATTGAAGGTAAGACGTGACAGAGGAAGTTGTGTAACTAATTTTTCAGGAACAATAGTCACTGGCTTTAAATTGTGGGGATGATTCGTAGGCCTTTAACTGATAATGATATAATGGGTATGAGGATGAAGC
>NC_051415.1:7384181-7384900 GCF_015228065.2 Penaeus monodon
AGAAAAAAAAACAAAGAAACTAATCCCCTTGTATGTTCATTTCCAGGGCTAGCAGATCTTTTTGGTTCAAATTTCCCCACCTTCTATTTTCTGGTTGCCGAGGAAAAGGCAGCTTGGTTGGGCTATGTCCTTCACTACTATTGTACTCCTGGGAAGGACTTACTATCTGTGTGGAGGACTTGTACGTTAAACAGAATGAAGAGTGGGACATTGTTGCCGGCATTATGGAGGAACTTGGTTAAGGAAACCCGGGTTTTTTGGGAATTGTGTTTGTTTTGCTGTTTTATAGCCATGGCAAATAAGTTATGTCTTTTTGAGATTATGGTTCATGATTGAATGATTTAACAGAATGAGTATCCATTCATGTCTTACAGATTGCCCTGGAAGAATTGTGTTTTGTTTAGCTGTATATAGCCATAGCAAATAATGTTATGTCTATATGAGATTATGCTTTATGATTGAATGATTTAACAGAATGATATCCATTCATGTCTTACAGATTTCCCTGGAAGAAGGGATGTAACAGTTTAACTTTCCTCCTTTAAAAGAAAGTGAATATGAGTTTTATCATCACAAGGCAAAAAATATGACTAAAAAATAATGGATATAGGTACTTCAGGATGGAAGAAGAAGCTATGGAGAAATTTGTTAAGATTGTGAGTATTATTTTACATTTTTGTGTTACATACAAAATAAGATTTATTTTCATACAGTATTTT
>NC_051415.1:7384942-7386199 GCF_015228065.2 Penaeus monodon
ACAAAAAGCAGGGCATTATATGGATAAGTTTTCACAACAACAGGGAGGAATTACCCATCTATAGTATCTAGAAACAAGCCCCCTGAAAAAAAGAAAAGAGGGACACTTAATATGGGTGGAGCAAAAATATTGAAGTTAAGTTGAAACCTGTACATCCATATATATGAATACTCCTTTTTTAGCTGTATTTACAGTACTTACCTTGATATATTGTTTGGTATACTTGTGGTTTCATATTACTGTATACTTATTTGATAGCAAATCAAGTTGATATTGATTCAGTTGTATCAGCACATAGACATTTACAAAGATGTTAAGAAGTTTCAGAAAATAATTTCAATTTTTTTTTTGAATAACAGGAACAAGATACCAGAGGGTGTTGAGGTAAGAGAAGCAACTTCAGCAGACTGTACTGGCATTAATCAGTTGATAAAGGACTTAGCTGTGCATCAGAATGTGCCAGACCAAGCCTCAGATTGATGCAAAAGGGTAATTATGAAATGTAGAATCATATTTTAGCAAAATTTTATCACTCTTAGTAAGTTCACTGAATGTATGAACAAATTTGTATTGCGTGAGAGAATGTTAAGTAAAAAGGAATGGTCCTACCTTTATGATTATTAAGCATCTTATAACATGAGTGAGATGTGGAATTATTTTTTTACAAATCTAATGTAAACTTTTGGATTTACAGCACTGGAAGATATGGCTTTGGAACCAAAAGTGTTCTATAAGTGTTTTGTAGCAGAATCTGAAGGTCACCTAATAGGATACACACTCTTTTTCCATACATTTAACTGGAGGGGTCGAGGTGTGTATATGGAAGACCTTTATGTGGGCACCTTCATACCGTGGGAAAGGTATTGGCACAGCAAACTGTGGAAGCAAGTGTTAAAGGTGAGGAGTTTTTAGTGTATGTCTGAAATATATTTATTTTCTTTTTCTTTTCTTTTTTAAGATGTAATTTTTCCCTACATATATCAATGATACATAGATTGTGATATGTAACTGTAAATATTACAGTACAAATTAATGTAATTTTTATTAAATCAAACAAATCTTTTTTTTTTACTTGTTACATTAGCATAAGATTGAAGTATTTGTTGCTTATTTTTGAATTGTAAAAATCTCATAATAACCTGTAACCTATTATCTTGTTATGTGACAATTGCTTTTATTTATCTTCGTTTATTTAACATTGTTGTGTTTTGGGTATGTTTTTTTTTTGAAATTATAAAGTTTTGTCCTTGTATAATG
>NC_051415.1:7388965-7389628 GCF_015228065.2 Penaeus monodon
TTTGCACTTATGGGTTGGAATTAATACTTAAGTGTACATTAGAACATTGGATTGTAAACCAGTATTCATTGAAAATAAGAGTAATAAAAATCAAAACAAAATTGGCAAAGGATATTTTTTTCAATTTCTACTGTATATTTACTGTGCTTTGTGATTTTCAGGCTTGTCTGGCTGTACAGGGATCAGGTGGTGACTTCTGTGTACTTGACCTGGAATAAGCCTAGTATTATATTTTACAAAGGGAAAGGTGCTAAAGACATGGACAGAAGACAGTGGCTTTACTTATTGTCGTGATGGCCAAGAAAATAATGGAGGATTTTTTTGCAATAATTTGCTCTGAAAATCAGACCAAATATAATTGCCCAAAGTTAATTCAAGCTGGGTCATATGTGTAATTTTTCATTCTGTTGGTAAAGACAAGTGGAGAAATAAAAACTGTATAATTACTAATAATCTATTTTACACTGTTAATTACTTGTCTCAACTGATAGGCTTGACTTTGTGGTTTTAGCTATTCAATAATTAGAAATGAGGACATAATTAATTACTTTTCGTGTAGGAAAAGGAATTTTCTTTTTCTGCTTTTGGTTTTACCTAAAATATGAATTATGTAATAAGTTAGTAAAATTAATTTTTTAGGATAACTTATATTTATGACTTCTG
>NC_051415.1:7389946-7391467 GCF_015228065.2 Penaeus monodon
TTGATGAAATTCCTATTTAGTAGTATACTTTGTACTGAAGTATTTTTAACAGTAGATTTAAGTTACTCCCCGAAATGCGTTTTCTATGTACGCGCGTTCCCTACCGATAAGTATATAGACTACAAACAACACATGCAAAATCTTAATTAAAAGAAGCAGCACTTTACAAGAAGGCATATAATTAACCTTGACACAGAAGGGTACAGGAAGATCCAACGTTACAAAGTTGGCGATGAACATGGGGTTAACTTAAAGGATTTATTAGAGCAATAAATTACACATTTCATGTCAGTATATGATGCACTGTCGTCAAACACAAAAATTGGCGACGAACATGGGATTAACTTGAAGGATTTATAGAGTAATACATTGTACATTCTATGTCAGTATATGACGTATTGGTGAATTCATATGTATGAGCAAACACAACTATCAGCGACGAAGAACGAAACGACTCCACGCAGAGCCGGGAAGCCAGCGATTTGGGTCAGCAACTGTTAAGCCGAGAGCGTTCACCCCCCCGCACAACCGGCATGACACATCACGCACCACCCGGAATTTTTTCAACGAAAGTTTAGTTACGGCAGAAATTGTTAGAAATTGGAGAGATGGATGGCAGCTTTTGAAATATTCCTAGAACTGACAAAAGCAGAATCAGATGATCGTAGGAATTCCAGAATGCTGCAGGAATCGTAGTATTTTTTTTTAGAGGACACACTCCATGAGTGAGTTATTCAGATGTTATTCAGAGCCACTGAGAAGAGTCCTGTTGAACGAAAAGGACTATGGAAAGCTTCTAATGAACAGGCATATAATATAACTGCCTCATCAAAAAGGCAGGTACATAAGTTGAAAGGTGAATACGTAACTAAAAGTGGAGGAAAGAGAAGAAGAGCACCTGAAAGACAAGTGTCATATAAGCCTAGGGAACGAAGTAAGTTTTTAGGTGCTATAGTTGTAGTAAAGAAGGGCATAAACCTAGTGATTCTGATAAATTTTTCCAGCTTATAATAAGTGTAACTACTGTGGGGGAAAGGTCATTTTGCCTGTGTGTAGGACCAAATCCAAGAAAGCAGGTAAGATCTGCCGCAGATGAATCCTAGTTCAGACTCAGAGTTTGTCTTGGAAATACAGAGAGTACAGAAGAAAAACAGGAGGAGGATAATAGAAGTTCCTTTGAATGATACACCGGTAATGATGCAAATATACAACCACAGCAGATGAATCAGTCCTACCAGAGGAGAACTGCTCTTAAAATTCTTTGTATCCAAATTGATAGTTTTTGATATATCAAACTGATTATAATGGAAAAAGAATTCCAGTTGTAGGATCTGCCAAGGTGACTGTAAAGTATTGTGGAGAAAGTTGTTAAAGCGTAGTTGTAACAATTGTAAAGAAACAGTGAGCCTTTGTTTGGTCTTGAATAGTTAAGTCGTATTCATGTAAATCAAGAGAAAATATTTCAAGTTTTCAATATTAAGGCAAGGGAAAAAACCAAGAAAAAGAGGGTTCCATTATGTT
>NC_051415.1:7391532-7393985 GCF_015228065.2 Penaeus monodon
TCAGTAGCATCTTTAACCGAAGAAACGGGTACAGTGAAAAAATGCCAAGGGTACACTCATATTAAGACCTAAGTTCTTCGCTTCGAGACAGATTCCTTATTCTCCGAGAGTAGCGGTGAATCAGGAGATCCGGAGAAAAAAGAAGCAGGATCATGGGCGAAAGTAACATATTCATATTGGGTTACACCTTTTGTAACCAGTAGCCAGAAAAAAGTGGGATGTTTGGTTGTGTGGTAATTACAAGGTTACTGTAAACCCAAACCTACATGTAGCTCAACATACAAAATATGTTAGCTGATTTAGGCCAATGCAGTGTTATTTACTAAGATTGATAAGATTGAAAATTTTCTTTCTAACAACTAGAGTTGGAGGGAAAAGTCACAAGAATATTTTTTACATTAAATACTCATTGGGACGTTTATAAGCCAAAGGAGAGTGGCTTACGGTATAGCATCTTGTTCCGCAATTTGGCCCCAAACCATGGATAAGTTTTTTAAAATGCACTTACCCAGTGTATTTTTGTTTTGTAGATGGCATCTTGGGTAGCCAGTTAAAATTGAGGAGAGAGCACCAAAAACAGGTTAACAGCAAGTACTAAACCCCAACCCACAAGGAGAATGGAAAATGAAGGATAATTTGTCTTTCCCAGGAAAATCCTCTCTTGAGTATTTAGGGTTTTTGGTTAGACAAAGATGGAATCCATAAGAACATTAAGGCAAGCTGAAGTTCCAAAAAAGTAAAAGAAGTTACAATCATTTCATGGATCTTTTTTTAACGTTTTATGGTAAATTTTGTAAATGATTGTAAACCCACTCTATAGATTGGGCAGCTAAAGGAAGTTTGATTAGGTTTGGACAGAGGATTGCCAGCGTTCATTTAACAGAAATTAAGTAGGAAAAATAACATCAGGTTTCCCTAGCCTGCTCATTAAAACCCCAAAAGATTTACCTGTGGTAAATTATATATGTGACACCATAAACAGGTAAACTTAAGTGCTATGTTAGCGCATGTTAGGACGGCACTAAGAAAAAAACATATTGCAATCCCTTTAGATCAGTGAGCAAATCTGAGAAAAAAATTAAATTCTCAGGTAGATAAAAAGCACTATCTTTTATTATATGGAGTAAAAAATTTTCACATGTGTCTTTATGGAAAAGAAAAACATTTTTAAAACATTATTTTTTACTGATCATAAACCATTGTTTGAATCTAATGAGTCCTAAATGTGGATTACCAAAATTTGATACCCTGCTAGATTACAAAGATGGTCAGTATTATTTTCCCATAAAACTACGCCCTAGAGTTATAGGTCTACCACTGATATGGGAATGCAGATACATTGTTCTCCCTTGCCAGTGGAAGGGCCCCCAATGTCAGGAAATTAGCTGTGTTATGCGGGACATATCCCTCATCCATTACCCATTTTTCTTCCCAGCAGATTGCATTATACACAGGGAAAGGATCCATTACTCTCAAAGGTATTCCCAAAGGTCTAATATCTGGTAAGGATGATCTGCTATCACAGGCTGAGAGTTTATAATCTTGTAGATAGATGCATGGTGCGGTTCTCAGTAGAAAAAGGTTGCATATTGAGAGGAGTTAGGGTAAGCTCCGTAACCCGGGTATTAGGAAAGTTACATGGCAGTTTCATCAGGGAATGGTAAGAACAAAGTCCATTACTATATTTTTGTTTGGTGGCCCAGGTATTGATAGTGACATAGAATTGTACACAAAAGATGTGTGAGGGATATGCATTATAACAGAAGAATCCTAAGCCAATAAAAGTCCCCATCCTTGGGGAATAGGTTTAGACATGGATTAGGCAGGTCCATTCTAGGCCAAAAGTTATTGGGTTTAAAAAATATTTGCAACTTAAAGGCATTTTCAGGAACGAATTGCCTCTGAAAATGAACCTCAGTTTCACTTCTAGTGAATTTCAAAAAATTTTTATAGAGTTAATAACCTCAAACATATCCTATAGTGCAAACATAAATTTCCAGCTACAAAGGGTGGAGGTCAACTTTTTTTTGTTCAGAACTTTAAAAGAATAATATGAAGGCCACAAGCCACCAGTTTGACCGTTGGTAAAAAGGAGTATTGACGGGTTTTTCCCTAGCATATTGAACTGCATGCAGCAAGGGGATGTCCACCCTTCTTTTTTTATTGATAGGAAGGAGGATTAGGTCTAGAGGGACTTCGGGGAAACCTGATTTGTAAAGGAAACAACAGGGAGGATGGATACAGTAATTTTTGAGGTGGATTTATAAGGAGGGAGAGGGGTGAGAAACATATACCTTCTCAGTTTACTAAATGGAATAAAGGTTTTGTTGTGAAAGGTTAGATAATTTCCCATTATACTGTCAATGTGGATGGTAAAAGATCTGAAAAGACGCAAATCAGCTAAGACCATTATTTTTTTGGAAACATCATATTTGTGGTTAAAACAAAATTTA
>NC_051415.1:7394131-7394656 GCF_015228065.2 Penaeus monodon
AAAAAAAAACACCTGTCCTACAGTGACTTGAAATAAACAAAAAAAAAAAAGACAGGTTACTTTAAGTAACTTTTCACCCTAATACCCCGCAATCCCCTCCTTGGTCTTCAGCACAGTCGGGATCCGTTGTGGCATGCTGTTACACAGGCTCCTGAAGTAATCTTGTTTTTTGATGGACCTCTCCGCGGCTGCGGTACAGATGACAGATTTTGCATCCCTCACCGCCTTAAGAACCTTCCAGGCATGCTCAATCGGATTAGAATTCGAACAGTTGCTGGGCCACTTCATGGCTGGGAAAACTCCTGTCATCAAGGGGAGCCTTTCACCTTTTTTAGAGGGGTTTGGCAAGAGGACACCGCCCCTTTCATGAAAAAACGGTTGGCGGCGGAAAAATGACTTTAACGGTAAAATAAATATGACATATGTATATATATAAAAATATATATGTGCTTTAATTGTATAATTTAATTAACTGATATACTTTCTTTAAAATATACATAAATTAAAAAAATAAATAATAAAAAT
>NC_051415.1:7394780-7395003 GCF_015228065.2 Penaeus monodon
ACCACACCACCCCAAATATACTATGTATATTGTATATAAATACATATTCATTCATTCAAATCCTTGTCGAAATCTTTATTATTCACCCCCCCCTTCAGAAACCTTGACCTCGGTTAAAAACACAAGGGTTTGAGCTGAAACCCGGATGAGACTGAGGGTGGTATATTAGCGATCTTTTCCCTTTAAATTTTTCATTACTTTTCCGCGTCAACGTTTTTTGTCT
>NC_051415.1:7395156-7396062 GCF_015228065.2 Penaeus monodon
TGTAATTGGCATAGGCCTACAAAATTATTGGCTTTGGTTTAGTGAAAATGGTTTGTTAAAAGCGCCAGAAATACAAAACAAGGCTTTTGAAAAGTTGGCCTTAAAAGATATGGAAATTAATTCAGCAAAAAATCTATCACCTTTTTTATTTAGTAAACTGTGGATTAAAATAAACCACTTTTTCCCCGTTACAATATTTTGAGATGTCTATTGGGAAATTTGAAAAGAAGGAACATGATATGATAAATGGGATTACAAGCAATAAAAAGTTAATGGAATAGGTGTTTAATGCAGTATTTTAGTCCTGTAAAAAATAATAGGAAAATTTGGGGGAAAGAGGCCCATATTTGCCCATGGTTGGTCAGTAATGAGAATGACGTGGTAGGGGGAAACTCACAGTTTTAAGATTTATTTGCAAGGGAGTACCAGGGTACTGTGGAGTTTATAAAAAATTAGAAGGAATTTGCCATTTTAATTATTCACAGCTTAGTAGACTGTGTAGCACTGGGTACTTAATGATAACATCTAAATGTCTATCTTTCCAGAAAATATTGATTGATTTTATAAACATCATGGTATCTTTTATAAATCTCTTTGTGCCCATACAGTCCGTATCGGATAAGGCCAGAGTGAACTATTATAGTGTCGAAATTGTTGCTTGGCTTGGGTAGAGGAGTAACTACTCAATCCCATGCGTTTTAGGATGCGTTCCATGATGTGTTGAGATTTTACTTATCCTGTCTAGAAGGGGGGAGATGCATTTTTTTTTTTTTTTCACAAGGAAAGGGACTAATAAAAATTAAGAAAAGTTAAAATAAATAATAAATATAAAATATAGGGAAAAAAATATATAAATAGAGAAAAAAATATAGAAAAAACAAAAATAATAAAAAAACAAAAAAATAA
>NC_051415.1:7396408-7396550 GCF_015228065.2 Penaeus monodon
CGAAAAAAGAAACCCCCACTTTATCTAAAATGTTGTTCGCGTTTAATTAGTGTTGAATCTGAACATATTTTTTAAATTCTAATTATACGAAAAGGTAATAGAAATTTCCTGTTTTTTCTTTTTCACATCATGTATTGGGATA
>NC_051415.1:7396751-7397619 GCF_015228065.2 Penaeus monodon
AACGTCCGTATTCCGCGCATAACAAGCCCTGACGTGTAACAAAAAAGAAAAAAACCTGCGAAATAGTCTAAACCCTGTAAAAAAAAAAAAGAAAAGAGCCTGTCGCATGATCCTCCGGGAAAACTAATTAGGCAAAGATATTATCAGGCGAAAAAAAGGGAATAAAATTTTTCTGAAATTCTCGAAAATAAGCGGTTTAATGGGTATCATATCGATTTGCTTTGTAAATTTCCTTTCTTTAGGACTTACATTAATGAAGTAAAAACAGCGTTTCAAACATTTTTTGTAGAATATCAGCAGGGTTTTAGTTTTGATTAAAATCATTAAGTTTCATTACTAAAATTTGATGCCAACTTTTTTTTTCACAACAAACCAAAGTAAATGTGTCAAAAAGGGACCACTCAGGCTTTCCTAAAAATTTACCGTATTTTAAGCATCACTTCCCATCATAGAAATATTGTTGTCTGAATAAAATTCTCATCATGGACTCTTTTGTAGGGAAGTTATGTCATTTTTTTCCCCATTGATGCAGGTATGCTTATATTCCATTAGAATCTTCAGCCAATTTATTTCAGATAAATTTTTCTCTCAGTATGTCTATATCTGCGGGTAAATTTTTTTATTTAGAAAGTTGTAAATCCAATTATTTTTAAATATATAAATTTAAACATAAAAAAGCATTGTACAAAAACAAAGGTATAATATGAGACACTTCCTTTTTGAAATTTTTTCAGCATATTAAAATAAAAAAGGGTATGAACATTTTGTAAAAAAAAGGTATGTGTGAAGATGTTTCTCTTCCAATAGAAAATATCACGGCCCAACTGAATTTCGCAGGTCGTATGAACGCCCCCAGGGTCTTTTTAGT
>NC_051415.1:7397640-7397939 GCF_015228065.2 Penaeus monodon
CTAATAAGAATTTAAGACATATAGGTAACTTAGAATTAAGTTCTTTTTCTTAAATTACAGAAGTATTACCCCTTCTCTATGCGTGTATCACTAACTTTAGTCATTTATTAAAGTTTGTGGATAAAATCTCGCAAATTTTTTATGTTTTTTTGGTTCCGATTCTCCAAAAAAGGGCCTTTTTTGTCATTTTCTAAACATGATTTAAGGGGAAACCCTTTAAAGTTCAAAAACCGTGGTGGGCCCCTGCCCGCAGTCTTCAAATTTTAAATTGCTCTTCACTTCCCATGCAGTCTCTTCCA
>NC_051415.1:7398123-7398370 GCF_015228065.2 Penaeus monodon
AGGATCTTATTTTTAATTTCTTATCTTATGCAAAGTTTTTGGGGATCACTGGCTACAGGCAGTCCCAAAAATGCAGGCTATCCCAGATTTTTAGAGCCTGGCTAACCTATAGTCAGTTTTTGAGATTTCCATCTCTTCAAGAAGCTCTGATATCATTCCAAGTGGTCTTTGATTTTGAACTTTTTATTTCTTAAGCATTTTCATATTTAGAAAGTTCGGGCATCTGTTAAATTTGTGATATTACTAT
>NC_051415.1:7398736-7398808 GCF_015228065.2 Penaeus monodon
TTCAGTGGAAAATTATGTTTTTCCACAAAATTAAAACAGGCATGGGATTATTACATCGATGCCATATATTTT
>NC_051415.1:7398875-7398957 GCF_015228065.2 Penaeus monodon
TTAAAAAATAATATATTATCATGTTGTTATAAAACACATACTGCATGCCATAAACATAAAAAAAAATATTTGCATAAATTTA
>NC_051415.1:7399471-7400442 GCF_015228065.2 Penaeus monodon
TTTGTTAACATTTTGAAAAATTCTTGAAACCAAACCATTTTTGCAATTTTTGAATTGCACATTTCCTAATGTTTTGGAGCCATCGTGCTCCACATCGAATTTCAAAACCCGGAGGAGCAATGCAGAACATGCAAAAATATAAAGGTGGTACTCTGTAATTGCCAGGTTGTAGCCGGCCCCAGATCTTAGAATTTTTGGGAAATTTTTTCGCGGGGAGGAATGACCAGATTGGCAGATATATGAAACTCTCGGCAAAAAGAAGTCATGGAAAAAGGGGGAATTGGACTTTGGTTGGGGGATTCTGCTTATCTGTCAAGATCCTCCTGACACCTGGGGTTAACCCACAACGCTGCAAAAGTTTTTACAATGAGCCCATCTGCCACAACAGAAGGTGAAGCATGTAATTGGAATAGTGAAAAGACGCTTTCCTTGCAAAAGAAAGGCCAGATTAAAACCCCAAAAACTCATTGCAATCATATTAAGTTGTTTTTGCATTGCATATTTTGCTCGGGAACCCAGGTCCTCTTGATGACTCAAACTTTTCTCCTGTGAGGGTCCTCAGGACGATCACAGGAGACTATGACCCAGGGGGAGAATCCACCGGCAACCATCATTTATGAATGGTTCTCAGACCCTTTCGGAAATTAACTATCATCAGAGAAGCCTTGGGGGAACCCAAATTTGGGCACTAAACTAAAAAAAAAATTTTTTTCATTTTGTTAAAAATCTGTTAATCTCTTTTTTTCTCTATTAAAATTGAATTGTTTGAGGCTTTCAAAAAAAAAAACTACAAAACTACTTCAGATTAAAAACGGGCCTTGATATGAATTTAAACTGTGTATATGAAGAAAAATAAGGCACAATTCTTTTGGGAACTGATATGTCTTTTGTTTTTTTAATAGTTTTGTGTTTTTTTTTGTGGTGCGAAAAAAACCCTTCTTTTGTTTTTTTAAATTTCTTTTTACTAATTT
>NC_051415.1:7400717-7400781 GCF_015228065.2 Penaeus monodon
ATCCAATTGAAAAGCATGAAATACTCTCCGTGTTAGTGGTTTAAAAGAAAAAAAACATGACAGC
>NC_051415.1:7400916-7401349 GCF_015228065.2 Penaeus monodon
GCTTTTTCTTAAAAAGTGTTTTTCAAATGTTTGAAGTTTTTATTAAACTTATTAATAAAAATGTTATTGAAATACAATAACTATGAAAATGGAAAAATTTTTGTCTTAAAAATAAAAGAGGGGTAAACGGGGAATAGGAAAAAATAATTGACCCTTGATATTAAAAAAATTAATTTGTAAAAACAAAAATTCGGGGACAATATATACACAAAATAATTTATTTTAAAATATATTTATCCTGCTTTCTTTTGGGAAAATTTTCCCTTGTCAGAAAATCAGAGGTTTCACATTTTTTGCTTGTCATTGCATTCTTGACAAAATTTAGAAATAAATTAAGCTTATTTTTTATACTTCATAGAAAATTATTTTTTTAAATTTTCTCTCTTAAGTGTCTTGTTTATATAGAAGTAAGAAGATCTCTTACAGTGCTCTG
>NC_051415.1:7401381-7402824 GCF_015228065.2 Penaeus monodon
GAAAAAAAAAATAAATGTGAATTTTGTCTATGTAGATTGCTTTTTTTTTTCCATTAGAAAAAGTAAGTCTCTTTTATCTTTTTTTTTTCTTATTTCATTATTCATCTCTAGCACCCCCCGTTTCCTTCTTTTTCATGTTCTATAATCAATGGGTTAATCAAACCGTATAAAGGTTGTAATTGGATTGCTGTCCCCAACCTCCCCAGTCACTCTCCCAAACTTTTCCTGTTTGTGGAAATGTCAAAAGGTTATGATAAAATGTTGAAAAAACCCACAAATTCTGGGGGCGTACAGTAAAATTGGTATACCTATGGACACGCTCCAGTGTCTGGTTGATCTCCATATGTTAAATTTTTTGGGGGGTGTATCTATGTATGTATATATAAATTTATTATATATTAAATTATATTATAATATTATAATATTAATGTATATATATAATATATTTGTATAGTATAAACTTATATATATATATTATATATTATATATAAATAAATATAATTATAATATTTTAAAATATTTTTAAAATATTTAATATATATTTTATTTTAAAGTTTTTTATTTTTTTATTTTTAATAACCATCCCCTGTCTATACTTAATTTATTTTCATTATATTTATGGTATTAAATTTTTTAAAATTTTTATTTATTAAACTTTTTTAAAATTATTTTAAATATTGTATGATGTATTAAAAATATAAGTAATTTATATTAATTTTTTATATTAAATCTTTTTGGGGTTTTTTTTGTGTTAATTTAAATTTATATAATAAAAAAAAATATATATATAAAAATATATATTTATATATATAAAAAAATATATTATAATAATTTTAAGGGTTTGGGTTTTTTTGGGTTGGGTTTTTGTTTTTTTTGTTTTTGTTTGTTTGTTAAATTTTTTTATTAAAAATAAAATTATATTATAGTATTATCTCAATATTTATATTAAATATAATATTAAAAAATAATATTTTTGTATATATAAAAAATATATTATGTTAATTAAAAAAATTTGTTAAAATTTTATAAATAATAAATTAGAATTTATAAATGATTTTATATTTAATATTAAAATAATAATAATATTTATTATATAAATTATATTTAATTATTATATAAAAATATTATATGTATAATACATATATATTTTAATTTTTTAAAAAAATATTATATTTTATATAAATATAATATATTTTATATATTTTAAAATATATATAATATAAATATATTTAATTTTATTATTATATTTAAAAATTTTTTAAAATATATATTATATTATTTTTATTTATATTACTTATATCTTATATATATATATATATTAATAGTATAATTATATATCTATATAAAATATTTATAACAAAAAACTTCTTTTGACTGTCCCAAATCCGGTTTTTAAAAAAACCTCTTGCCCCTTGGGCAAAAAATCCCGCCTGTAAAAGCCCG
>NC_051415.1:7402913-7403217 GCF_015228065.2 Penaeus monodon
ATTCTCTCCCTGAAACACTCTTTTTAAATTCCACAGGGGGGGGCCTTGTGACATAAAACGAGGACACCCTTTTCCTTCTAAGTCATCCTCAAATTGTTTTCAAAAACAAATATTCAGGGTAAAGGGTTTAAAAGGACCGCACCCGCAGAGCTCCAGCCGAACTCTTGGGGGTCCCCTTGCCCGTTATTGTTGTTGTTTTGACTTTTTTTTGGTGGGGGTTGTGTAGTAATATAGAGAAATTTTTTAAATAAAGGGCCCAAAAAAAAAAAGTTACATGAAGTGGAAAAAAAAAAGACCCGAGCTA
>NC_051415.1:7403260-7403816 GCF_015228065.2 Penaeus monodon
CCCGAGGGCCCAAAAATCCCTTCGCAGGGAAAATTTGAATCGGCCCTTGTGGCTCGATCGAACGAACAGGGACAAATTTTAACCCCAAAGATTTATAAAAACCGGCCTTTCCCCTCCCCCCCCCCATCGCCGTGTTTCCCAAGCCCTCCGAAATTTTCTTTCGGGCTTTTCCACAATTTTTTTCAATACACCTAAATTTTTCATAGGTGTTTCATAACCCAAGAAAAACACACTTTTTCGCCAAATAAGAAAAAAACTTCTTAAATATAGATTCAAAAACAGATTCGTTTAATCTAGTGCTTTTATCAACCATATATACTTAATTTTTGATTTTTAAAATTGGCATTTCACCCTATCTGAATTTTTTTCTTAGTCCGTTGGGCACCTTCCCCCAAACTTTGCACACGAAAAATATTCAGTTAATCCATGTTCTTTTGAAAAAAAATTCCTCGTTTCACCCATTTTTTTTTGAAAATACCCAAAAACCCTGTCAGTTTGACACTGGTTACCCATTTTAAAACCCGCCGTCAAAGGGCCATCATCATTTACGTGCGCG
>NC_051415.1:7403884-7404287 GCF_015228065.2 Penaeus monodon
TTAATTACGAAAAAACGATCTTATAAAACCACACAAAAAAATTTCAAAACATCTCGGTTTTATAAGAAAAAAAAAAAAAAATATTATGGATTACAAAAAAGCTAAAAAATAGTGGAATGCATGTGTATAGTGACGTCACATGCGTAGGTGCGTATGGCCGGGGATGTGTGAAAAATGCCCGAAGCTTCGTATCCTTGGGTCCGGGGAAACTTAATCGCGTCAACGCCCGGTAAATGCCCACGCGGCTTCACCGCGTACTTTTCGTCTTTTAACTGAATGGTGGCTTCTGCAGTTTATTTTGATTCAGTAAATGTAATTTTTCATTCCCCACAATGCTATGTCTTAATTTTCTCCTATCGGTGCGGTCCTTTTGTATACCTTTAAACCTATTAATCCTGATGGC
>NC_051415.1:7404940-7405077 GCF_015228065.2 Penaeus monodon
TTTAAATTAGGTTATCATTAATAAAATGTTTTTTTCATTCATGATTAGGGTTTTCTTAAATGTATTTTCATACTCATTATTTATTGAAATCTTTTTTTTTTATGATTGAACGTACCCAAAACACAGTCATCTTCATA
>NC_051415.1:7405109-7405381 GCF_015228065.2 Penaeus monodon
AAAAATTTGGGAAAATTTTGCGGGGTCTATAATTACTTTTTATTTTTTTTTTCCTTCCTTCATCAAAAAACCCCAAAAACACACAAAACAAAACCAAACGGGGTAAAATTTACTAAATTGTAATGTACCGCCCTAATCCAAAACCAAAAAAATAAACATACCCCCCGAAATAAAAAAAAAATGGCAGAGGGGTTAGTAGTAAAAACCCAAACGAAAACCAATTAACATTTAGGTTATTAAGCACCAATTCTTTAAAAGTTCCCACACTAGGG
>NC_051415.1:7409787-7410012 GCF_015228065.2 Penaeus monodon
AAATAAAATATATGCACATTTGATCAATGTAATCTGATTTCAGATTATATGTAAACAGAGTTTACCCGGGGTCGATTGATGAATTTTGTTTTTCCTGCATTTGATGTCTAACATTTTATTAAATATCTTCCCGTCGAAAAAAATAAGGCTATAATAGGGCGTTCCCACAAGCTGGGGTTACAATAGTGTCCATATTTATCCATCTCCACAAGCAATATTAAAAAG
>NC_051415.1:7410342-7410540 GCF_015228065.2 Penaeus monodon
TCTTCATAATTAGTAGTTAAATGGACGTGCATTATTAGGAACTGTGAAGTAAACTGTTAGACATTCATTTGGGCACGAAGAGACGGAACAAATTAATGCACAATTTTTTTTTTTTTCTGAGAGAAATACAAATGTCACCAAAAGAACGCGAAGAGGCAACCCAGTAAAATATACCTGGTGGAGAAAAAACATTCTGTG
>NC_051415.1:7411408-7411472 GCF_015228065.2 Penaeus monodon
TTTGATCATTGTAATCTGATTTCAATTATTATGTAAACAGAGATGACCGGGGTCGATTGATGAA
>NC_051415.1:7411926-7412184 GCF_015228065.2 Penaeus monodon
CTCCCTAATTAGTAGTTAAATGGACGTACATTATTAGGAACTGTGAAGTAAACTATTAGACATTCTCTTGGTAAAGAAGTAACTGGAACAAATTAATGCACATTTTTTTTTTCTGAGAGAAATACAAATGTCACCAACAGAACGCGAAGAGGCGTTCTGTAGGATATCCCAGCATCTTGGGTCAGTGCTGTAGCACTAGCATATATTCTGTACAAAGAATTTTACTTCATTACCTATTTTCCTTGCCAGTCTTTATCA
>NC_051415.1:7414426-7414578 GCF_015228065.2 Penaeus monodon
TGTTACGCGTAACGCATTAAATGCTTGCTTACAGTATTGAGTATGGAATGACACAGAATCCTTACTCGAAGTGGTGTCCAGGCGGCAATTACTGAGAGGAATGCTTTTTAGCCTACTTGCCCTCCTGTATGGTTGCGGTGTGGCTTGGTGTA
>NC_051415.1:7414604-7415114 GCF_015228065.2 Penaeus monodon
CACCCTTTTACAGAATTATGACAAATGTATTGTCATTTGCTTGATTTGACGTGTCGCATAAGCACGCCGCTGTATTGGTGATGATTGTTTGTACTTGCAGCCACTGACAGCCATTAGGCTCTATGTACGGCAACGCTGGTGTGGATCTATACACAAGCTGGCGGAGGACAAGGAGTGTGGTGTGCACTCCTACCGGTGCTGTTGTTTTTTTTTCTGTTTATGTAGGGTTTCATGTTCATTGCTTATTTTATTTGGTTTGCTATGCGACATTTTAGACGATTAATTAATTTTTTAATAAATTGCATTATCCACTTTATGGTTTGGGTATGATTTTCTCCTCTTTACTCCTCTGCATATGAAAGATATAAAGAGCTGTTTAACTGATTTAATTAAAACATTAAATATGGCTGTCTTACAGGACTATATGAAGAGTAAATGATATGAATACTTATTAAGTAAGGTATAATTGTACTTTCATTTGTTTATGCCATGTGTGTTCCTGTGATAAAA
>NC_051415.1:7415265-7415508 GCF_015228065.2 Penaeus monodon
TTGCCAGCCTCTGTTTTTGCAGGTAGCTCCGGCAAAGATGAGTCAAGTTGCTATTAGACGAGCTAGCAGATCTGACTGTGAGGCAATTTACCAGCTAGTAAGAGAAAGAGCTGATGCTCGTGTTGCAAGAATTTCTCACAGTACATCCATTGAAGGTAAGACGTGACAGAGGAGTTGTGTAACTAATTTTCAGGAACAATAGTCACTGGCTTTAAATTGTGGGATGATTCGTAGGCCTTTAAC
>NC_051415.1:7416370-7418122 GCF_015228065.2 Penaeus monodon
TTACATTAGTGTCATTAAGAAAGACAAAAGGAACTAATCTCCTTGTATGTTCATTTCCAGGGCTAGCAGATCTTTTTGGTTCAAATTCCACCTTCTATTTTCTGGTTGCCGAGGAGAAAGGCAGCTTGGTTGGCTATGTCCTTCACACTATTGCTACTCCTGGGAAGGACGTACTATCTGTGTGGAGGACTTGTACGTTAAACAGAATGAAGAGTGGACATTGTTGCTCGGGCATTATGGAGGAACTTGTTAAGGTACCGGTGTTTGGGAATTGTGTTTTGTTTTGCTGTATATAGCCATGGCAAATAATGTTATGTCTTTATGAGATTATGGTTCATGATTGAATGATTTAACAGAATGAGTATCCATTCATGTCTTACAGATTGCCCTGGAAGAATTGTGTTTTGTTTAGCTGTATATAGCCATAGCAAATAATGTTATGTCTATATGAGATTATGCTTCATGATTGAATGATTTAACAGAATGAATATCCATTCATGTCTTACAGATTGCCCTGGAAGAAGGATGTAAACAGTTAACTTTCCTCCTTTAAGAGAAAGTGAATATGAGTTTTATCATCACAAGGCAAAAAATATGACTAAAACTAATGGATATAGGTACTTCAGGATGGAAGAAGAAGCTATGTGAGAAATTTGTTAAGATGTGAGTATTATTTTTACATTTTTGTGTTACATACAAAATAAGATTTATTTTCATACAGTATTTTTATACATATAAATAAAAATCTAAAAAGATTGAATTTGAATAACAAAGCAGGGCATTATATGGATAAGTTTCACAACAACAGGGAGGAATTACCCATCTATAGTATCTAGAAACAAGCCCCTGAAAAGAAAGAGGGACACTTAATATGGGTGGAGCAAAAATATTGAAGTTAAGTTGAAACCTGTACATCCATATATATGAATACTCCTTTTTAGCTGTATTTACAGTACTTACCTTGATATATTGTTTGGTATACTTGTGGTTCAATTACTGTATACTTATTTGAAAAGCAAATCAAGTTGATATTGATTCAGTTGTATCAGCACATAGACATTTACAAAGATGTTAAGAAGTTTCAGAAATAATTTTCAATTTTTTTTTGAATAACAGGAACAAGATACCAGAGGGTGTTGAGGTAAGAGAAGCAACTTCAGCAGACTGTACTGGCATTAATCAGTTGATAAAGGACTTAGCTGTGCATCAGAATGTGCCAGACAAGCCTCAGATTGATGCAAAGGGTAATTATGAGTGTAGAATCATATTTTAGCAAAATTTTATCACTCTTAGTAAGTTCACTGAATGTATGAACACTTTTTTATTGCGTGAGAGAATGTTAAGTAAAAAGGAATGGTCCTACCTTTATGATATTAAGCATCTTATAACATGAGTGAGATGTGGAATTATTTTTTTACAAATCTAATGTAAACTTTTGGATTTACAGCACTGGAAGATGATGGCTTTGGGAAACCCCAAAGTGTTCTATAAGTGTTTTGTACAGAATCTGAAGGTCCCAAATAGGATCCCACACTCTTTTTCCATACATTTAACTGGAGGGGTCGAGGTTTTGTATATGGAAGACCTTTATGTGGCACCTTCATACCGTGGGAAAGGTATTGGCACACCCTGTGGAAGCAAGTGTTAAAGGTGAGGAGTTTAGTGTATGTCTGAAATATATTATTTCTTTTCTTTTCTTTTTTTAAGATGTAATTTTTCCTTACATATATCAATGATACCTAGATTGTGATA
>NC_051415.1:7418162-7418332 GCF_015228065.2 Penaeus monodon
TATTAAACCCAAACAAATTTTTTTTATTTTACCTTGTTCCCATTACATAAGATTGAAGTATTTGTTGCTTATTTTTTAAATTTGTAGAAAATCTCATAATACCTGAAACCTATTTCTTGTTATGTGACAATACTTTTATTCTTCCCTTTATTTTAACTTTTGCTAATTTG
>NC_051415.1:7421045-7421670 GCF_015228065.2 Penaeus monodon
TTGCACTTATGGGTTGGAATTAATACTTAAGTGTACATTAGAACATTGGATGTAACCAGTATTCATTGACAATAAGAGTAATAAAATCAAAACAAATTGGCAAAGGATATTTTTTTCAATTTCATACTGTATATTTACTGTGCTTTGTGATTTTCAGGCTTGTCTGGCTGTACAGGGAATCAGGTTGTGACTTCTGTGTACTTGACTGGAATAAGCCTAGTATTATTTTTACAAAGGAAAGGTGCTAAAGACATGACAGAAGACAGTGGCTTTACTTATTGTGTGAATGGCCAAGAAAATAATGGGGATTTTTGCAATAATTTGCTCTGAAATCAGACAAATATAATTGCCAAAGTTAATTCAAGCTGGGTCATATGTGTAATTTTTCATTCTGTTGGTAAAGACAAGTGGAAAATAAAAACTGTATAATTACTAATAATCTATTTTACACTGTTAATTACTTGTCTCAACTGATAGGCTTGACTTTTGTGGTTTTAGCTATTCAATAATTAGAATGAGGACATAATTAATGACTTTTCGTGTAGGAAAAGGAATTTTCTTTTTCTGCTTTGGTTTTACTAAAATATGAATTATGTAATAAGTTAGTAAAATATTTTTAGAAACT
>NC_051415.1:7422009-7423474 GCF_015228065.2 Penaeus monodon
TTTGTACTGAAGTATTTTTACCAGTAGATTTAAGTTACTCCCCGAAATGCGTTTTCTATGTATGCGCGTTCCCTACCGATAAGTATATAGACTACAAACACACATGCAAAATCTTAATTAAAAGAAGCAGCACTTTACAAGAAGGCATATAATTAACCTTAACACAGAAGGGTACAGGAAGATCCAACGTTACAAAGTTGGCGATAAACATGGGGTTAACTTAAAGGATTTATTAGAGCAATAAATTACACATTTCATGTCAGTATATGATGCACTGTCGTGAAACACAAAAATTGGCGACGAACATGGGATTAACTTGAAGGATTTATAGGAGTAATACATTGTACATTCTATGTCAGTATATGACGTATTGGTGAATTCATATGTATGAGCAAACACAACGAAGAACGAAACGACTCCACGCAGAGCCGGGAAGCCAGCGATTTGGGTCAGCAACTGTTAAGCCGAGAGCGTTCACCCCCCCGCACAACCGGCATGACACATCACGCACCACCCGGAATTTTTTCAACGAAAGTTTAGTTACGGCAGAAATTGTTAGAAATTGGAGAGATGGATGGCAGCTTTTGAAATATTCCTAGAACTGACAAAAGCAGAATCAGATGATCGTAGGAATTCCAGAATGCTGCAGGAATCGTAGTATTTTTTTTTAGAGGACACACTCCATGAGTGAGTTATTCAGATGTTATTCAGAGCCACTGAGAAGAGTCCTGTTGAACGAAAAGACTATGGAAGCTTCTAATGAACAGGCATATAATATAACTGCCTCATCAAAAAGGCAGGTACATAAGTTGAAAGGTGAAATACGTAACTAAAAGTGGAGGAAAGAAGAAGAAGAGCACCTGAAAGACAAGTGTCATATAAGCCTAGGGAACGACAGTAAGTTTAGGTGCTATAGTTGTAGTAAAGAAGGGCATAAACCTAGTGATTCTGATAAATGTCCAGCTTATAATAAGTGTAACTACTGTGGGGGAAAGGTCATTTTGCATCTGTGTGTAGGACCAAATCCAAGAAGCAGGTAAGATCTGCCGCAGATGATCCTAGTTCAGACTCAGAGTTTGTCTTGGAAATACAGAGAGTACAGAAGAAAAACAGGAGGAGGATAATAGAAGTTCCTTTGAATGATACACCGGTAATGATGCAAATATACACCACAGCAGATGAATCAGTCCTACCAGAGGAGACTGCTCTTAAAATTCTTTGTATCCAAATTGATAGTTCTGATATATCAAACTGATTATAATGGAAAAAGAATTCCAGTTGTAGGATCTGCCAAGGTGACTGTAAAGTATGTGGAGAAAGTTGTTAAAGCGTAGTTGTAACAATTGTAAAGAACAGTGAGCCTTTGTTTGGTCTTGAATAGTTAAGTCGTATTCATGTAAATCAAGAGAAAATATTTCAAGTTTTCAATATTAAGGCAAGGAAAACCAAGAAAAAGAGGGTTTCC
>NC_051415.1:7423527-7425819 GCF_015228065.2 Penaeus monodon
TATTCAGTAGCATCTTTACCGAAGAAACGGGTACAGTGAAAAATGCCAAGGCTACACTCATATTAAGACCTAAGTTCTTCGCTTCGAGACAGATTCCTTATTCTCCGAGAGTAGCGGTGAATCAGGAGATCCGGAGAAAAGAAGCAGGATCATGGGAGAAAGTAAGATATTCATATTGGGTTACACCTTTTGTACCAGTAGCCAAGAAACGTGGGGATGTTTGGTTGTGTGGTAATTACAAGGTTACTGTAAACCCAAACCTACATGTAGCTCAACATACAAAATATGTTAGCTGATTTAGGCCAATGCAGTGTATTTACTAAGATTGATAAGATTGAAAACTTCTTTCTAACAACTAGAGTTGGACGAAAAGTCACAAGAATATTGTACATTAAATACTCATTGGGACGATATAAGCCAAAGAGAGTGGCTTACGGTATAGCATCTTGTTCCGCAATTTGGCTGCAAACCATGGATAAGTTATTTAATGCACTACCCAGTGTATTTTGTTTTGTAGATGGCATCTTGGTAGCCAGTTAAAATGAGAGAGAGCACCAAGACAGGTTAACAGCAGTACTAAACCCAACCAAGGAGAATGGAATGAAGGATAAGTGTCTTTCCCAGGTATCCTCTCTTGAGTATTTAGGGTTTTGGTTAGACAAAGATGGAATCCATAAGACATTAAGGCAGCTGAAGTTCCAAAAAAGGTAAAAGAGTTACAATCATTCATGGATCTTTTTTAACGTTTTATGGTAAATTTGTAAATGATTGTAAACCCACTCTATAGATTGACAGCTAAGGAAGTTGATTAGGGTTGGACAGAGGATTGCCAGCGTTCATTTAACAGAATTAAGTAGGAAATAACATCAGGTTCATAGCCTGCTCATTACAACCAAGATTTACCTGGTAAATTAGTATGTGACACATCACAGGTAAACTTAAGTGCTATGTTAGCGCATGTTAGGACGGCACTAAGAAACATATTGCATATCCCTTTAGATCAGTGAGCAAATCTGAGAAGAATTATTCTCAGGTAGATAAAGAAGCACTATCTTTATTATATGGAGTAAAGAAATTTCACATGTGTCTTTATGGTAAGAAACAGTTCACATTAGTTACTGATCATAAACCATTGTTGAATCTAATGAGTCCTAAATGTGGATTACCAAAATTGATATCTGCTAGATTACAAAGATGGTCAGTAGTACTTGCATACAACTACGCCCTAGAGTATAGGTCTACCACTGATATGGGGAATGCAGATACATTGTCTCCCTTGCCAGTGGATAGGGCACCCTATGTTCAGAAATTAGCTTGTGTTATGCTGACATATGCTCATCCATTACCCATTTCTTCCCAGCAGATTGCATTATACACAGGGAAAGATCCATTACTCTCAAAGGTATTGCAAAGTCTAATATCTGGTAAGGATGATCTGCTATCACAGGCTGAGTTTATACCTCTTGTAGATAGATGCATGGTGCGAGTTCTCAGTAGAAAAAGGTTGCATATTGAGAGGAGTTAGGGTAAGCTCCGTAAGCAGATATTAGGAAAGTTACATGCAGATCATCAGGGAATGGTAAGAACAAAGTCCATTGACTATATTTTTGTTTGGTGGCCAGGTATTGATAGTGACATAGAATTGTACACAAAGATGTGTGAGGGATATGCATTATAACAGAAGAATCCTAAGCCAATAAAGTCACATCCTTAGGAATAGGTTAGACATTGATTAGGCAGGTCCATTCTTAGGCCAAAGTTTATTGGTGAAAATATTTGCAACTTAAGGCATTCAGGAACGAATTGCCTCTGACAGTGAACCTCAGTTCACTTCTAGTGAATTTCAATAATTTTATAGAGCTAATAACCTCAAACATACCTATAGTGCAACATAATATCCAGCTACAAATGGTGAGGCTGAACGTTTTGTTCAGACTTTAAAGAATAATATGAAGTGCCTACAAGCCACCAGTTCGACCGTTGGTAAGAGTATTGACAGGTTTCCACTAGCATATTGAACTGCATGCAGCAACGGCATGTCCACCTTCGTTTTTATTGATAGGAAGGAGGATTAGGTCTAGAGCGGACTTCGTGAAACCTGATTTTGTAAAAGGAAAACAACAGGGAGGATGGATACAGTAATTTGAGTGAGTATAAGGAGGGAGACGGTGAGAACATATACCTTCTCAGATACTAAATGGAATAAAGGATGTGTTGTGAAAGATTAGATAATTTACATTATACTGTCAATGTGGATGGTAAAGATCTGAAAAGACGCAAATCAGCTAAGAC
>NC_051415.1:7426004-7426371 GCF_015228065.2 Penaeus monodon
CTACAGTGACTTGAAATAAACAATAAAAAAGACAGGTTACTTTAAGTAACATTCACCCTAATACCCCGTCATCCCCTCCTTGGTCTTCAGCACAGTCAGGATCCGTTGTGGCATGCTGTTACACAGGCTCCTGAAGTAATCCTTGTGTGATGACCTCTCGCGGCTGCGGTACAGATGACAGTAGTGCATCCCTCACCGCCTTAAGAACCTTCCAGGCATGCTCAATCGGATTAGAATTCGAACAGTTGCTGGGCCACTTCATGGCTGGGATACTCCTGTCATCAAGGGAGCCTTTCACCTTTTTAGAGGGTTGGCAGAGGACACCGCCTTGCATGAACACGGTGGCGGCGAAAATGACTTTAACGTG
>NC_051415.1:7426687-7426858 GCF_015228065.2 Penaeus monodon
TCATTCATTCAACTCCTTGTCAGAAATCTTTATTCATTCACCCCCCTTCAGAAACCTTGACCTCGTATAACACACAAGATAGAGCTGAAACCCGGATTGAGACTGAGTGGGTGGTATTAGCGATCTTTTTCCTTTATTTGTCATTACTGTCCGCGTTAACGTTTTGTCTTC
>NC_051415.1:7427004-7427763 GCF_015228065.2 Penaeus monodon
GTGTGCATAGGCCTACACATTATTGGCGTGTGAGTGGAAATTGGTTGTTTAGCCAGTAAACTGCTGATGTCGCCTTAAGATGTGAAATTCAGCAAAAATCTATCACCTCTTTTATTTAGTAACTTGTGGATTAAAATCATCCACTTTTTCCTGTTACAAATATTCTGAGATGTCTATTGGGAAATAGAAAGAAGGAACATGATATGATAAATGGATTACAAGCATAAGAGGTAATGGAATAGGTGTTTAATGCAGTATTTTAGTCCTGTAAAAATAATAGGAATTTGGTGGAAGAGAGGCCTATATTTGCCCCATGGTTGTTCAGTAATGGCAGAATGACGTGGTAGGGTAACTCACAGTTTTAAGATCATTTGCAATGCAGTACAGCGGTACTGTGGAGTCATAAAAATTATGAAGGAATTTTGCCATTTCAATTATTCACAGCTTAGTAGACTGTGTAGCACTGATACTAATGATAACATCTAAATGTCTATCTTTCCAGAGATATTGATTGATTTTATAAACATCATGGTATCTTTATACTCTCTCTGTGCCATACAGTCCTGTATCTGGATAAGGCCAGAGTGACCTATTATAGTGTCGAAATTGTTGCTTGGCTTGGGTAGATGAGTAACCTACTCATTCCCATGCGTTGTAGGATGCGTTCCATGATGTGTTGAGATGTACTTTCATCCTGTCTAGAGGAGAGATGCATTGTTTTTTTCACAAGACTATTAAACTTAGAATACGTTAGATAAT
>NC_051415.1:7428014-7428389 GCF_015228065.2 Penaeus monodon
ATTTTATGTAGGAATTTAGTTAGACAAGCTTAGATGGAAAGTAAGTAGTATAATGCGATGCTCTATGGCACTATTGCCTTATAGTGCTTTTCTTTACATTGTTCTCTTTTCCGCTCGTCGTGATGAAACCCCTTATCTTTTTTGCTGGCATTTATCCAAACCATTTTCAAAATGTGTGAATATTCTCAGTTGCCAAATTAACACACTTAGTTTTGGACATAGAAACGTGAAGAATTAAGTGTAGATCTTTTTTATTTATTTGGCAGCTCCCTTATTAGTAGATGTGAAATGTAAATTGAAACCCATTTTTAGAGACAGAGAGAAAAAAAAAATGCTGATTCTGTTACTTCTCGCCTCTGGCCCCTTTTCCGCTCC
>NC_051415.1:7428714-7428827 GCF_015228065.2 Penaeus monodon
TGAGTGATTCCTAAATCCCTCTGTAAATATTCCCCTCAACATATTAGTCGTATACACACACACATACGTACACGCCCCCCCCCCCCACACACAGTAGGAGCCCAAGAGATGGG
>NC_051415.1:7429110-7429311 GCF_015228065.2 Penaeus monodon
CCTGCCGCCTTCTACATATGCCTGTCTTTCCCTTTGTGAGTATCAACCGACCGGATACGGCTTATCAGCAGCTTTCGTCAGGTGCGCCAGAAAGGCGCTGAAACTGTCAGCATTAAGAAGCAGCCATGTAAAGGAAGGAATGGGGCAAGGGAGACGGTTACTCAATATGAACATTACAGTACTGCGCATCTACATCCTTCG
>NC_051415.1:7429696-7430011 GCF_015228065.2 Penaeus monodon
ACCTCTGTCTATCTGTGTGTGAGCGAGATTCGTACGAGGATCATTCTTTTCAGAAACTTGAAGAAACAACCCAGGTACTTCCCTCGAGTGCACGTGATCATTCCAAGGACGTTGGCGATCCAGGCTTATACATTGTATCAATTGGCATTGCTAAAGGGCCTACCGTAATCTTCGAAGGATTATTTTTTTTATTGACTTCACAAAATAACATGCCTCAACAGATGATTTCAGGCATACGCAAGATGTATTTCATATGCTTGTAAATTCATTAGTGCGTGAATAGATAAGTAAACTGATGAAGAAATAGATAAGTTA
>NC_051415.1:7430081-7431516 GCF_015228065.2 Penaeus monodon
AACACTGAGGTTGTTCCAGGACTAAGTGACCACGACATTGTTCTTGTTGACGGAAACCTCCGACCGACCAGAGAGAAACGCAGACGTAGTAGATCTATTCTGCTCTAGTCTAGAGCTGAAGCAGACTCAATCATAAGGGACATGACGATTTACAGAGACAACTTCCTATCATCTGATCCCTACTCCCGACCTCTTGATGAAAACTGGAATAGCTTGAAATATTCCATACACACCTACATTAAAATCACATTCACAGAAAACACTTTCGAGTTGGTACCCCTTTTTTTCCCTGTTTTTTTTCAGAGGTCTACGCAGACATCGAAGGAAACAGAGACTCTACAGACGCGGGCAATCACACAACATACCAGAGAACTGGACCAATTTTAAATCTTCCAAAAAACATTTGCTAAAACCATAAATGAGATCGAACACATCAATAAATATCTCACAGGCAACGTTAGAAACAACTCTAGACACCTAAGATCTTCAAGAAACACAGACAGGACACCACTAACATAGTTGTACTTAAAGAATACAACGGCACTCTTATCACCACATCAGAACACAAAGCACATCTACTCAACACACAGTTCCACTCTGTCTTCACACAAGAAAACCCCATTACACCGAACATGCCAAACGGCCCCTACCCACCCATCCCGACTCTAGACAATGGAACAGACAGAATTCAAAAACTGCTAGAAGCACGGGACATAAACAAAGCAAGTGGACCCGACAAAATCCCTTCTTTTTTCCTCAAAACGTGTGCCCCATCCTCCAAATCATATTCACACAATCCCTCAGGACATTCTCCCTCCCACCGACTGGCTTTGTGCAGACGTCACCCCTCTTTTCAAGGCAGGTGGCCGGACTGACACATCAAAACTGTCGCCCCATCTCCCTCACCTCCATTGTCTCCAAGATCTTCGAACACGTCATGCACAAACACATAATGAATCATCTTGACACAACATACAATATACTGACACACAACATGGATTCCGACCCAAATGATCATACGAATTCATTGTTACTCATCATATTCCCAGACTCCTAGACAGACGCTACTGTACTAGGCTTCGCCAAAACCTTTGACAAAATCACTCACAAAAGACTGACACAAAAACTTCAGTTTTACGGAATCACTGGAGAAACTCTTCACTTGATCACAGCTTTTCTTTCAAAAAGGACTCGGCGCGTTCTCCTTGACGATACTACATTTAACTTCATTTCTGGCTCTTGTGGTGTCCTTCAGGGCACCGTCTTAGGACCTCTCCTCTTCCTACTCTACATAAATGACCTCCCACTATCCACCCCTAATTCTAAAACTAGACTTTTTGTTGACGACAACCTCATCTGTCGACCAGTTAAGACACCTGACGAATGTAATCTCCTCCGGCCTGACTTAGACTCCCTCGAGTAATGTAAAGTCACA
>NC_051415.1:7431823-7431986 GCF_015228065.2 Penaeus monodon
CAGAAAAATATTAGTAAACAGCGAATAATCACTCCTGGCAGTACAACACATATCAAACAACAACTACCCAAGGACAGCCTCACAACCCGCAGACAAGCACACAGATTAACAACTATTTAAACACGAATAATAAATTGATATAATTAACAAGATTACTTAAAAT
>NC_051415.1:7436344-7436530 GCF_015228065.2 Penaeus monodon
GTTCTGCGCCAGCTCCGTCGCCGACAGGAGCAAAATGGGGTTGAAGACGGGCGGCAGCGAACTCTTCCTCCTCCATCCCATCCACACGAAGAACACGAAGCTCACCCAAAGGTCCCAAGCTCTCCTTACTGTTCTGAGCATCGGCCGGATCACCCAGGACACCACTGTGGCTAACATAACGAATTC
>NC_051415.1:7436575-7437015 GCF_015228065.2 Penaeus monodon
CCATAATGGGGTGTGTGGACTCTTTTAATAAGTATTTTTTTTTTTTTTTGGGGGGGGCATCGTAAAGAAGATAAAAAGGTTAATGATTTAAATAGCAATATTGCTCCATAATCTACCGCAAGCAATTGGTACTCACCTGTTTTTTTATGGGAATAAAAAAAGGATCACCGATTTACCCCCACAACCCCACCCCGAAAAAATTACATACACCAAAATTATTTGACAAAAAAAGTACCAAAGAAAATGAAAACAGGAAAACCACAAATTCGCTGCCAAGGTCTTTCAAACGCACAGGCAAGCACACGAGATCCTTGACAACACCCACCTTGCTGCTATTTATCGAACCAAGCAAGTGTAAAACTGATAACAACATGGTGATTGCGAAAACGAACCACGAAAATTCCGGACTTTGGTGAGGAGGAGGGACAAAAGCCCTGCTG
>NC_051415.1:7438106-7438896 GCF_015228065.2 Penaeus monodon
CCTGCTCTTGCTGAGCAGACATGAATTAGCCAGTGATGGTGACTCATACACACAACCGCTTGACCCAAACCCGAAGAAAAGGACGGCCCTCATGACGACAACATTCTAACCACTTTCCAACACAGCTGCCTTCACGAAATCAGTCCACAAGCTAAACATCAATAAAGACTAACCTGTAATTCTCGAGCACGTTAATAAAATTACGCACACAAGGCAATGATCACCAGGTATGGGTGACCTGGCACTTACACCATGAGCCGTATGTATATACTGTGCCCTTACCAACGATAAGCTCTTGGATAAAGATTTCAAGGTCGAACTACTTTCGTGGAGATCACAGAAAATGAACATCGCGCGGGAGGGATTACTATACCACTCACATGAGTTATTTTGATAGGTCTAATTACCATGTTAATGGGTGTGCTTCTGCAGAACTGAACTGATGTAGATCTTGGTACGTCTTGATGGGTATGCACTCGCAGACTGATACTACGGCAAAATAGTGCAAGTCACATTATAGGATGAAGAAGAAAAAATATGTCCTAAGTCATGCGTCCGTAGGCAATATGATTTTTTTTTTTTTTGGAAACTTTTTTTGTTCACCAAAGTCGGTTTTATTTTTTTTTTTTTCATATAACCAAGATAGAGTACATAAAATGAGAATTTACAAAATATTAGCAAACTTGCTTCATAACAAAATGAAAATAACCCTGTATTTACTACTATTAGTGACCGAAAGCCTTGATATGAGCTTTAAAATAAATAATATGAACTTGCTGGTGCAGAAGAG
>NC_051415.1:7439690-7439833 GCF_015228065.2 Penaeus monodon
GGATTTGCGACGAAAGTACATATAACACTAGTTTCTTAGATTTATCTGCTCTATCGTTTGCACATGTAATTTTCCTTATAATAGATGGCTGGGTGAAACTGGGCCCTTACATCCGAGGTTACGAGATGTTTTTGGTAAGACGG
>NC_051415.1:7439858-7440295 GCF_015228065.2 Penaeus monodon
AATCTGGTCATGTAATAAACTATGTCAAATTACACTGGTATTACTGCATTTCAAAACAGGGAAGGAGTGTTTAGTATATACCTGAACCTGTTGCTTACTCTGTGCGATACCCATCGAACACACACCATCAACACACCGCTTCTACATACCGTTCGGCGGCTGGTTGAACCTTTACCTACGCTGAAATTACCTTTGTGTCTAAACTAAGGGTTACTACATACGGACACTAACCTGGTCATGTCTGCCATTTGACGATCTCTTTCACAATTACTCGTACTGTGGTTCAGGTCACTTTTAACAGTTGCAAGTCCCATCTTCCTGTGGAAGTAAATGAATCAGTGTGTCTGCTGTTTCGAAACAAACTCAACGAAGCTGTTGCAGACACGAAAACGAAAATATCTTAAAAAACCAATTTGTTAAAAAACGCAATGTTTCAA
>NC_051415.1:7440464-7440579 GCF_015228065.2 Penaeus monodon
ATTTTAGCATAAAGATGCATTTTACCCTATGAATACCGTTGTATAGTTCAAATACGTAATTTGTATCTGATAAGATTAATAAAAAAACATCATAATGCACTATTGTTGCGGTCTG
>NC_051415.1:7440944-7441528 GCF_015228065.2 Penaeus monodon
CAAGAATGGCAGTTCACTTCTTAGCGCAACTTCCCCACTCTTGATGAATTCTTCGTCTCTTCCAGTGTCTACTCATCTCTTCCGGCGGCCATGAAATGATTTCCCGACTCGTGTGGGAGTATTTCCATAAGGTTTGTAACAGAAAAAAAAAAATTAGGCGGTGGCGGATGTAATATTGATAATAGTAATGGCCAAATTGACTGTTGCTTTTGATAAATGTCACTCTAAGATAATAATAATGTCAGAAATACCAATATCAAACAGTAGTGATAAAAATGTTTAACAAATAGGAAGACGATTTGGCATATCACTAACTGTGCACAAAGGAAACCAGTACCAAGGTTGGGCATTACTAATTCCTATATGTTATGAGAAGATCCAAAACAGGAAATCAGGAAATAATTCATATAATTCTCTTTGAGTTCGTTTCGTTTGCCAAAACAACGCAGGTTCGTTGAATTCTAACCTGGGGTAGAAAAAGGAAAACTAACCTTTAAATAAAGAGTCATGCTTACTTAATACGCCCCTTCTAACTCTATTGACAATGGTCGAAAGTGAACAATTGATTTGCATTATTCATCTTA
>NC_051415.1:7441550-7441956 GCF_015228065.2 Penaeus monodon
CACGTGCCTGAATATCTATATATCTGTGTGCTTGCGATGAGTGTAAACATGTATGTTAAACTTTATTATCGTTTTTTTCAAGTGCATTTGTCTAGCGATCCGTCAAAACCACAAGCTCCAACGCCCCACCCCCCTCCCCCACCAAGTTGCCATCGTGGCGAGCGAAGCGAGGGTACCCAGTTCGGGCCGGGACTTTAGCGCCACAGTGTGGAAGTGTCCCTCAAACATGGAGCTGCAGAGCTTACTGCTGCTACTGTGTGGCTTCGCCCTCGCCTTCGCCAACCCCGTGAGTAATCTTCTTTTGGGGTGCGAGGATTTCAGGAATGGGCAACTTGGTTGACCATCAAGCACGCTAGGTCGGAAACTGTTTTTTTGATAAACGTATATGTATGTACGTTTCTTTGAG
>NC_051415.1:7442271-7442903 GCF_015228065.2 Penaeus monodon
AAATACAGTGGATTACTCAACCAAATCACAGTAAATTCTGTTAGATCAACAACACAAGGTTAGTTAGTGCCGGTCTGTATTCGCGTAATGTTGTGTGTAACACGTTTAACAAGTACACAAAAGGTTTCGCAGAAAAGCGGAAATCGTGAGCCTCACCGTATTCACACTGCAACAAAAGTATAACATGTAATGCAATGTTTATAATTATTTATTCCTCATTACACGCTGACGTCCATACGAGTTTATCACGTTGATTTCAAGGTAAAATCCATGCAAAGGTAACTGACAACATACGCGTGCGGGTACCGGAACGGAGGGGCGGTCAGCAGTGGTGCCAAATCTCAGTAACGGGTCGCGGTTTGTTCAGAGCTGCAGGTCCTGTCAAAGGAAGACCAAGAGAGAGGCATTTTAGGTTTAGTAAGGCATATAGCTGAGAATAATGCCTTTATATCTGACAGTTAGATTCTGTATATGATGACTCGATTTAACCCTAATTAAGGATGATATTCTGTTCATTAAGCGAATCACAACTTGCAGCCAACACAAACCGATCTCTTCTGCTGTGTGTACGATTGATCTCTGCAGTGTCAAGCTATTAACAAGGTGTGCCCGTCAGGTTGTGATTGTGTGAT
>NC_051415.1:7443021-7443162 GCF_015228065.2 Penaeus monodon
TGTTTGTTTGTTTTTGAAACGTTTATCGTCATCTCTCCTTCCCTATAGCTCCCAAACACCCGGGCGATAACGGGCCTGAAGGAGCAAGGCGAGGAATGAAAAAGCATCATTACTTCATAACCAAGCATTTACTTGTAAAGT
>NC_051415.1:7443902-7444506 GCF_015228065.2 Penaeus monodon
ATAGACGCCCATTCTCAGGGCCCTCGGTCCGTGAAGCGTGTGACCCGTCAGCAATTTGATTCTCTAAACTGCAGAGGCCAATACCAGTAGAGACAGAACCACAGCCAAGCAACACCATGTATACTGATCCATTCTTGAAAATACGTCTTTCAGTCTCATTCTTTTGAGGTATGGCGTAAATATTGTTTTGTGATCAGTGCGTGAATGATATCTTGTATAAAAAAAAATCATAACTATGTAGTGAGCGTGATACCATGAATATATAGGTGTGTACTAACTTTTACATGACCCGATGATATGAGAGGTGCAGTGTCGTATTTTGGACACAGATAGGTTTCCCGAGGGAGGGTGGAGGCTGTGTTAAAGGAGGGGGTCCTAGACTAGGGCTAAGGTCAGTGCGCTTGTCCTTTGGGTTAGGGTTCAATGCCACGGCCATTGAGGGAATGTTACTGGGAGTGCTCGCCTCGCATTTTTCGTAGTAAGATTATCGTACATACATATATATAGCACTATTTACATAACCTATAACCGCAGCAATCAGCATATATTGGTAGCTTTATTATCATTCCAACTATGCACCGCTATCAGCATTTCTCTCTGCGCC
>NC_051415.1:7444766-7445082 GCF_015228065.2 Penaeus monodon
AATAACAAATACTAATAGATAAAAGAAGTAGAGCAGATGAATTCATTGAAGTCTTTTCCAGTTAACAATGAGGAGACTTATCAGTTGTAGATGGTACACATACATTTCCCAACTTTCTGTCTGACTGACTGTGGCCATAATCACAACTGTACTTTTAATCTCTCAACAGTCGTGCCCGGCCAGTAAGCCTGGCATGCTGAACGTGCACTTGGTGTGCCATACCCACGATGACGTAGGCTGGCTCAAGACGGTCGACCAGTACTACTATGGAGGTGAGTCCTGTGCCGTTTCTTATAAGAACTACGTATGTATAAGT
>NC_051415.1:7446162-7449584 GCF_015228065.2 Penaeus monodon
CGCTTTCGATGCAGCGAAAAATGACATCCAGATGGCGGGCGTGCAGTACATCCTGGACTCCGTCGTGCGCGCGCTGATGGAGGATCCCAACAAGAAGTTCATCTACGTGGAGTCAGCCTTCTTTTTCCGGTGGTGGGATGAGCAGACCGAAGGCATGCAGAAAGCCGTGAAGGTAGGCACACACATCCGCACAAAGGCTGTAATGATATCCATATAATTATACTGTTTGTGTAAATATTCTGCAAACATAAACATCTCTGTGCACCTCCATGCTTTCGTGGCATCAGCATATGCAGTGATCTTTTTGGTCGCCCGATTCATATTTGGCCTTAAACGTTTCGTAATGACTGACGTCCTTCTGTTCTTTCTCCTCCTGCTGTTGTCCCTCCAAAGGACCTCGTCACCAGGGGCCAGCTGGAATTCATCAACGGCGGCTGGTGCATGAACGACGAGGGAGGCGCGCACTACAACGCCATTATTGACCAGATGACCCTCGGGATGGTGTAGGTGGCAGACTTAAATAAGCATGTACCATGAGGAAAAAAACTGCGGTAAAAAGGGAAAATAAGCATCCATAAAAATAATTAAAAGATACTGTAATTACATTTGCGATACACAACCTCTGGTGCCCTTCTGCCAACAGAAAGCTGAACCAAACCTTCGGAAGGGCAGGTCACCCAACCATAGCGTGGCAGATCGATCCTTTTGGTCACTCACGGGAACAAGTACGTAATGTACAGTAACACATAAGTGTATAAAAGGGGGAAGAGAAAAGGAGAGAGAGGAAAAAACGTTTTCTCTAACTGAAGATATGAATATGAATGAATGTCAAGCTCGAATTCGGAAACTCGTGGTCAAGACTTTTTGATATTTCGTTCAGTATCAAAATAAGCAGTATTAACCATGATTTTAATTAGATAAATAACAACTTTAAAATAGGAGACAGATGCTTCTCTGTGGTTGCAATATTATGTTCGATATATATGCAACAAATTTCTTTTAAAGAGAGCATTCGTTTCTTCGTCTCTCCCAGGCAAGCTTGTTCGCCCAGATGGGTTTCGAGGGTCTGTTCTTCGGGCGTCTCGACCACGACGACAAGAGCAACAGGTGGCGCCACAAGACCATGGAGATGGTGTGGGAGGGCAGCCAGAACCTTGGTAAGACGAATTTCTCTGGTCGGAATGAATAAAACATACTTGCTCGGGAAATATAGGAAAGAATGGTGACTGCTTAGACTAAAGAAAAGGGAAATAGTCATATGAGGAATCATTTCTCACGTATCATAGTCTTCCTTTCTTCTTACCACTACTGATTTCCTGGTGATTGTTATCCTCCTGTACCTCAAGCCTTCGCTCGTGTCCTCTTCCGCAGGGAAATCGGCATGGCTGTTCACAGGTGTTCTTCCCAACGGCTACGGTCCCCCGAGTGGCTTCTGCTTCGATATTAACTGTCGTGACGAGCCTATCATGGACGACCCACGACTTCACGATTATAACGTCGATCAAAGGGTTAGTTTTTAAGATGTTTTTATGAAATGTAGGTTGAAAGAATTATGAAAATATATTTGTTAATGTTTATATTGTACAATGAAATATCTTTTGTAAATATACACTCCCCCTCTAACTTACTTTTCATATATGCATATTATATTGTGCTTCGTTAAAACTTTTGAGTGATTAGAGTTCTCTGTTGACTATTTATTGGTAACGTTGGTCTTTTGTTCCATGATATGATATCATTTTATAATTGTTTTTTTATATGTCAGTACCTTTGTTCTGTTTGATAAGTTCATTTAGCAAAACAGTTTCGGAATGAAAGCGAGGGAACGTGTTGAAAGTATAGGTAAGTCACCTCTGCACTTTACAAGTCGTCACTCACGGAACATGAATTAGTCGACCTCACGCGTAATTTGCCCAGTGTGTTATCATTATTGTGAACAGAAATAACACATTTTGTTTTGGGTTCAAACTCAGTCGAATATTCGGCAGATTATCGACCGTCCTCATAAAGTGCAGACGTGAATAACCTATGCTTGTACAAAAAAATAAACTCACTTGGAAACATGCGCTGATGAGTGACGACTTGTATGGTCAGGTGGACGACTTCTTGAGGGCCGCGCAGGACCAGGCCAAAGGTTACGCCTCTGACCACATCATCATGACCATGGGAGAGGATTTTAACTATCAGAGTGGCGACATGTGGTACAAGAACCTCGACAAGTTGATCTGGTACGATGCATGGGTTCATGAGCCTTTTGCTGAGCTGTGGATGATTGGCCATGGGACTTTCCTCGCTGTTTTTACTGTTGCTGCTCCGTATTTAGATTCTGCTTTAGATCTTGGCATGTTCTTCTCCACCTGTCCTGTGCTAAGTCTCTTTTGGTATTATATGTTGGAGTTATTTCTTAATTTCTAATTGTACGTGTTCCTTGCGTCATTTCCCTCCTTTTTCAATCATTCTTTTTCCTAAGAACTGACCTTTCTTGTTTCAACTCTGCAAACGCTTACTGCTTGCTCACCTGCCTCAGGTTAATGACTTCCTGAAGGCCGCAGCTGACGAGGCTAAGGGTTACGCGAGTAATGACATCATAATGACCATGGGAAGTGACTTCAATTACCAGTCAGCTGACATGTATTACAAAAACATCGACAAGCTGATAAGGTAAGAGTGTTTTGTAAATATAAACACGAAACTGACTTCAGAATACAGCGAAAAAGGCAAGAATTAGACAGGAGATCTGGTCCTGGAATCACTAGTTGCAGGTTAGTCTCTTGTCTTTATTTTAGACGGCACGATGAAAGGGTCGGAAGACGGGGCACCTTGGCGGACATTTCCTAGGGAGTTGGTAAGTCTGCTTCTCTCTTAAACGGATTTCTGAAAGATTGGCAACACTGGCTCTCAGGTTGATGGGTTCCTGAAGGCGGCGAGCGAGGAGGCCGAGGGCTATGCAACTAACGACATCATCATGACAATGGGGATGGACTTCCATTACATGAATGCTCATGCTTGGTACAAAAACCTGGATAAGCTAATGAGGTAAGGCGTTTGTTAGGGGTTGGGCCATCCATGCATGTTCAAGTGTTGTGTATTAACATAAAGATCATCTAGAAAATAAACATCCTAATAGATGCTGTATCTGTGAAAGAACATTTCCTTGGGTTAGCTCAAACGCTGACATTAGTTCCAAACATTTGTGAAAGATAGTATGTGTATATTGTTTATGGGAGGTTCTGTAAATGGAAGGCTGAGTGCAGTCCTTAACTATACGGGGGTGAATAGAGGTGGAAAATACAGGAGAGCGCCAAGTGTGACAGCCAGGGGCATGAGCTTGAAACGACCGCTTGCTAGCCGACGTGACGCCAGGTTGAGCTGCCAGATGTACATATACAATCATGTTGCCCACACCTCGTATGTTACGCATA
>NC_051415.1:7449655-7450085 GCF_015228065.2 Penaeus monodon
CTGGTACTGGTAAATATTAAGCTTCATTTGTTTTTTCAAATTCCATCATCACCTTTCGCTCAGGCACGTAAACGCCCGTCAGGAGAACGGGTCAAAGGTCAACGTGTTCTACTCGACCCCGTCCTGCTACCTGAAGGCCCTGCACGACGCCGGCCTCACGTGGCCCACGAAGAGCGACGATTTCTTCCCCTACGCGTCGGGGAACCACAGCTACTGGACGGGCTACTTCACCTCCAGACCCACGCTCAAGGGTTACGTCAGGAAGACCAACAACTTCCTGCAGGTGTGTGGAACGCTTTCGGTATTCTTTTTTATATTATCTATCCTGTTCATATTCCTTCTTCATCATTTGTTTCATATGAATGTCTTTCATTTTTTTCTGATTTGTTTTTATTATAAAAATGAAAAAGATAGGCTCTAACAGCTGAAT
>NC_051415.1:7450126-7452518 GCF_015228065.2 Penaeus monodon
CCGCTTCCTTACTTACTTGCTTACCCCTCTTACACCCTCCTTTCTCCCGCAGGCGGTGAAACAGGTGTCTTCCGCGCTTGGAATGGGCCAGGATCCCCGCCTGGAACGCCTTAAGGAGGCAATGGGGGTCCTGCAGCATCACGACGCCGTCTCAGGAACCGCCAAGCAGCACGTGACGAACGACTACTCGGAGAGGCTCTCGCAGGGCGTGAGCGAGTCCTTCCAGATGGTGGCTGAGGCATATAGGTGCGTCACGTGCGTGTGTGCTAATCAGTGGGGCCGAAGAAATAAACATTTTAATAGCCATAGTTAGATGAAAAGCAAGTATAGGGGAATACTGTCAAACTATCCACGAGGACTTATCAGAGAGGGAAACACATCTCATCCCAGCAAGTAACGCCTCATTTCTTGGCAGCAAATTGAATGCAGCTGAAGGAGGCGACGAGGGAGGTCCAGAGGCCGGATCGACGCCCGTCTTCTGCCCTCTTCTGAACGTGTCTTCGTGCCCTACTTCCGAAGCGTCCGAGGCCTTCACCGTCACGCTGTACAACCCCCTCGCCCGGCCCCGCTCCTTCCACGCGCGGGTGCCGGTGCCAGGCGGGGTCGGATACAAGGTCACCGACCACCAAGGTCAGGGAACAAGAACTACAATTTTAATGCGTTTGCTACATTTGGATAAATTGTTATCCCTTACATATGCAGACAAAGTACACACACCAGCGTTCATATATTCATAAGATTACTCTTAAATTAAAACACATTAAATAGCTAATGTCAGGCACAAAACATGTAAAGATGGGCTTTGAACTCTGCAAGCAGGCCACGCCGTCGTGAGCCAACTCGTACCTGTGCCCGACGCGGTGCTGCAGGTCCCGGGCCGAAACTCGTCCGCGGCCTTCGAGCTGGTGTTCCTCGCACAGGACATTCCTCCGCTGGGCTTCCTGCAGTTCCACGTGCAGAGGACGGCCAACCTCCGTTTCCAGAAGGAACAGATGTCGCAGATCCTTCGGCCGGAGCGAGGCCTCAAGGACATCGAAGTGAATCTCGGGGTAAGTCGTTCTCACACGCCATAGGGTGTTTATGCTTTGTGGAAGAAGGGAGAAAGTTGATTATGATGGTAAAAACAGTGGCAATTAGTATGATGGTATAATTATAGTAATAATAGTACATATACGTTGTTTTACCATTTCCATCTACTGGTCTAAACTCCTTGGAAAAATATTTAACAGCGAACGTGAGATTAATCAGTAATTACTATCACGTCGATAGGATATCTAAAAGTCCTTTTCATGATTCAGAATCAAGGTCTGGCAGTGTTGCTGGACAAGGACACTGGCCTCCTGAAGTCCATCGGCGTTGTTCGTCCCGATGGCATCACCATGATCAAGGTGAGGGTAAATAAATATTACATGCAAAGCCACAGACGCCTTCACTGTCATTTTTGGATGTTTTCCATTTTCTGCCATTATGATATAAACATATTAATCAAACTTTTCCTTCCCGAAGGTGAACCAAACGTATCTGTGGTACGCAGGAATGAGCGGAAATAACAGCCAGGAGGAATTCCGCGCTTCCGGAGCATACATCTTCCGGCCGGACGGCGCCAACGCTAAGCCGGTGGCTGCCGCTGCCAACGTCACCATCGTCCAGGGTGTGAATCCCAAAACTAATGTTCATTTAGCTAGTGCGAATCGCCTCCTTATGATGCCGCAGATCAATATTCCGATATTTATTTTGTAAACCTTTAACATCTTACCCTTTCCTTGTGCTCTGCAGGTTCTCTGGTGGCTGAGATTCACCAGGTGTGGACGCCTTGGGTCAGCCAGGTCATTCGCGTTTATAAGGAAGAACTCACTCTAGAGATGGAGTGGCTTGTGGGTCCTATTCCCATCAAGTGAGTAACCGACAGTTAGATACTATATGAAGGCGTAATGCGGGGGACGCCCATAGTCGAGTTTACAGGACCCATATTCACATAGAGGCATTTACACATAGGGATGGCTTATAGCTGCAGTGATCTCAAGAAGCGGTCATCGAAAGCTTGAACTCCAGGAAGTTCTGCGGAACATGTTCAAATCGATCCCGATAAGCAGCGTGAATAGTCTATTTATTTAGTAAAGTGTTTCCGGCCTTTTCAGTTTACATTGCACTGCCGTTGATGATGGCTACCAAGCGGCATAATACCCATTAGAAAATGTTGAAAATGCCCATCTCCCCCCGCAGGGACGGGATCGGGAAGGAGGTCGTGAGCAGAGTGATCTGGCCAGACATCTCCACCAACGGAACCTTCTACACGGACGCCAACGGAAGGGAGATGATTAAGCGTAAGTGAAGTGTCGATGGTTACCAATTTTACTTTGAATTTTCATTTGATTATTTGACCTGGAGAGGA
>NC_051415.1:7452587-7453466 GCF_015228065.2 Penaeus monodon
TAAAGCTAGAGCAAGAGAGAATGAGAATAAAAGAGAGAAAGAATACCTCTGGCTTGCTTTATTTGCTTATTCCCTGCATCAGGCGTGAAGAACTACCGGCCCACGTGGCAGCTGCACAACGCGGAGCCCGTTGCCGGCAACTACTACCCAGTCAACTCCAGGCTGGTCGTCAGCGGCGGCCCCGACTTCCAGGCAGCGCTCATGAATGACCGCTCGCAGGTGAATGCAATTTACATTTCTGTTAATGTGAAGGTGAACAGCCGGTAAACATGTTGTCCCTCTGTTAAAACGAACGAACGAATCTTGAATAATCTGAATAATTCGAAAGGGCGGAACATCGCTGGACGACGGCCACATGGAACTCATGCTGCACCGCCGCCTCCTGCACGACGACGCTTTCGGGGTCGGCGAACCGCTCAACGAGACTGCCTTCGGGGAGGGTCTGGTGGCCAGGGGGAAGCTCTTCCTCCTCCACAGGTGTGTTCTGAAGGAGATAGGTTGCGGAAGATCGCTCGGTCAAGATCCTGCTTTGCTGCTGCCACAGATAACGTTTTTTTTTTCTCCATGCCCCTATTATTCAAAATATCCATTAAATTGATTAAGAATATGGGATACGGCTTTTGAAATGTTCGTGTTTTCCCTCCCTACATTTGTCTTTTTCAAACAGCGACTTTGCGAGTGCCGACTGCGACTTTCGGGTGTCTGCATCGCAGCCTGGGAGAAAAGCTGATGCTCGAGCCCGTCATCTCCTTCACGGCCACCGCCAAGCCCGCGCACGCCTGGAGGTCCTCTGTCAAAGCCAAGGTGAGACTCACTTCTGCGTAGGGATGATTGGAGAGTGAAGGAGAGGGGTTGACATGAGATACGATGTCGAAAGGA
>NC_051415.1:7453576-7454842 GCF_015228065.2 Penaeus monodon
AAGAAAGTCTTCTCACTGTTCTTTCCTCCCGACGCCCACAGTGGTCCGCGCTAACTCGCAGCCTCCCTGCCAACGTCCATCTGCTGACCCTGGAGCCCTTCGGGACGGACGCTCTGCTGCTCCGCCTGGAACACCTGTACGAGGCCGGGGAGAGCAAGCAGCACAGCCAGGCCGCTTCGGTGGACCTCAAGGTGAGAAAACATCGGGCTCTCCATTCTCGTTGCCTCATCCAGACACCGTTTGGTCGTTTTTGCTATATTTTAAGATCAGATACACACATGTCCGGAACTTTTTTCTGGAAATTATGCATATCCCAGAATAAGCTAAAAAGGTCTGAGGAATAGTCCTTTGTAACTCAGTCTGTAACTACCCCCAGGGTTTGCTGGCCGACTGGGAGGTGACGAGTGCCGTCGAAACCACGCTGGCAGCTGACCTCAGGAAGGAGGACTTACACCGTTACCAGTGGAAGGTGTCCTCGACGTCCCGCCAGTCCAACAGGATCTCCAGAACTCAAGGGAACGCTAGTGGAGGCTCTGAGGAGGACCTCGTTGTCTCTCTGCAACCCATGGAGATCAGGACCTTCATTCTCACAGTCAAGAAACTTACTCCTTAATTCCAAGGGAATATTCTCTTTAATTTAATTTTTTCTTAAAATTAAATTTTCTTCCAATTTACGGTTATCACAGTGATATACTTTTCGATTTTTATTAATATTGTGATCATTGTGATTTGATAATAATACCATATGAACACAGTGAAGTATATGGTGTTTATATATCCTTTAATGACATAAAATGTACGGCGAAATAGGTCACGGACGAAAAGAGTGTACCATGAATGAAGCTTCGAAACTCTGCTAATGTAACCCACTGGTTTTAGACAGATTTCGAAGCATGTTTTTTTCCGTACTTCTTGACCGTATACCAGCTTAAACAGAAATATATACCAGAAATCATTCTGGTATATACCCGGCTAGCAGAACGTATATTTCTATGTCACAGAATTTAGCAAGTGACCCACCATCCATTAAATTTATAAATCAAAGGAAAAGAATGGTTACACTTTAATTTCCTTCATAAAAAGAAGCTGGGTATCAATATTTCTCTTAGTCTTTGGTAATATTCAATTCGCAAGCACGTTAAAAAAGAAAGGGTATTTTGAAAGTCGTTATTATAAGCAGCAATATAACAAAGTTTGCATTCTAAGGGATTGACGGACCAACATATTTTATTTTTAGTTAACGGCGGTACCAGATCTTTCGTCGGT
>NC_051415.1:7459268-7459335 GCF_015228065.2 Penaeus monodon
CAAAATAACAAAAAGCAAGGGATCGTTGGGATGCATTCTAATATCTCATGGTAAGTGTGTGTAAGTG
>NC_051415.1:7462953-7463525 GCF_015228065.2 Penaeus monodon
GCCCATGGGAAGAAAGCATTGCCAATTACTGTATATAACAAAGGTGTCAATGAAAAACAAAGTAAGCTGCCTGCTTTTTACTTACAAAACTACATATCTGTGTGCAAATGTTATACAAGATGTGCTACTATACATTTAGTTTACCTGCACAATTTGTACCCTGGTACAAGAAGTAGAACCACCATAGCAGGTTATCCAATTTTAGCAAAGATTTTTTGTTTTGTTTTTTAAATTCATGTTTTCCTTCACAATTGGTGAGCAAATAAATCCACCTCGCCAGACTAGCATGCTTAAAGCATGATATGCCTCTCTCCCAAGATTTCTGAGATGTTTACAAAACATACAGTCCTTCTACATGTTGCAAGCACCCTATCCAGGTTATTCATCATAGAACTAGAAATTTGGTATAATTGTAGAAAAAAAACTTTCAGAACTGATATTACACAAACCAATTCAATTCATAACTTGAGGAAATGGTGCTCATCACTGATATACAGTGTTCTTGATACTCATATATGAAAGGCGCCAATGAAGTAAATGGAAACATAAAGATGATAGAGATAATGAGTAGT
>NC_051415.1:7463621-7463754 GCF_015228065.2 Penaeus monodon
ATCGAGATGAAACCTAAATATTCATTAGTTCATCTATGCAATACAATCACAAAAATACTACAAGTATGCATGGAATGTTAAGTTACAATATCCATCACAAAATTCATAACTATAAAAAAAAACCTATAAAAAA
>NC_051415.1:7464220-7464352 GCF_015228065.2 Penaeus monodon
CACATGCATGAACGAGCATATATTCACATATGCTGTTACTGTTACAATATTATACAAACTGGTTATAGACTATTCACAGCCTAAAAGAGTTAGTTTTAATGTTGAATTTCTTTTTTTTTATAGCGGTTCCTT
>NC_051415.1:7464648-7464922 GCF_015228065.2 Penaeus monodon
TCACAAATATACATATAACACATCAAAATATGATCTAATACCTTTTAAAATTTAAATTTTCCACTTGCACAAAATGACCATTTAAAAAACCTATTTGTGCTGAATGAACATTGTAGTAACAGCATATAACATGAAAAAAAAGTTAACCAAAACTGAAGCCTGTGGTAGTCATGCACTACCGTGTGCTATCAATCACACAATCACCAACAATCATGTGTCCAAAACAGGTGAGAAAACCCTGCAATGTCATGTTCTTGAAACATGCCAGATTTCA
>NC_051415.1:7464968-7465269 GCF_015228065.2 Penaeus monodon
GACCTGGGAGTAACAGTAAGAAGAGCAAGAGTAGTACTAAAAGAGGTCACAGAAAAGCAGGAGGAGGTGCTGAAGTTCGAGTGTCAGTAACAGAAAAGGGAAGTAGTGGTGGTGGAAGGACGAGGAGATAAAGAGGAGATGAAAGCAGAATGATAATGAAAAGGAGGAAGGACAGAGAAAAGGGAGCCTAGACAGGCAAGGAATTCATATAAAACAGTCCATATTACCATGAATATTATGTAAAGTTAATGTACAGAATTATCACTCAACATCTATTCCAGATAGAATGTTGTTCTACACA
>NC_051415.1:7465580-7469340 GCF_015228065.2 Penaeus monodon
ATACAATCTTTGCCAATGACTTACACAAAATTAGTACCATATAAGGTTCTATGAGAACCTACAAGAAAATGGGTCAACAAGAATTTGAGTTGCCCTACCTCTGAAACGTGAGAAAAAATATTGATTTTTTTTTTGTCTAAAATTTGATAAATTCATATATAAAACCTGTTTAACCAAAACAGGGGTTAATAATCAAAATCGTTAAAAGATGCTGAAGACAAGGTATGATTCAGAGGCAGGGAACCAGATTTCATATAAAATTTGTAGTGGGAAAACACTAATTCATTATTCCTGAAAAGATTACAATATTTGTATGAAAATCTGCCACCTATCTTGACCAGCAAGAAAACCATGTGACACCAACCAAATATTGGATAATGGCACTGGTGGCAGAAACGACTTATTCTATTCTAGGCTGACTATTATATATTCTTCTAAAAAAATACAAACATGCTTGCTAAAATAGGTTTTCCCTTTTTCTTATTAGACGAGACAGGTAAATGGATAAACATTAGAGTACTTGGCCAAATGCACAGTAAATCTTATCATACAGAAACCTCAAGCTCAATTACTGTCAAAGCATATGACATGTAGTAACTAACTGCTTCCTTGAGGTAGTGTGTGAGTCTGATGGGAAAAATAAAGAGTATTTTCTATTCATACTAATAGCAACAGGGAAATGGAAACTACAGTGCACAAATTCTATTACTCTGAAAAGCATTCTGTAAGCTAAAACTACACAAAAACTACAGTGATGATTACAGTTTGCTTGAATGTGCCAAAGCTGATTTCCATACTATGAGGTAAGCAAGTGATTACAAGTAAAAACAAATGAAACAAATGAACTTCCAAGTAACTAGTGTGACAACACAACTACATACATAAACACAAATTGTATCAAATGCAGCAAAATCTAATAAATCCTGAATATCTTTAGGGATTGAACACAGTCTTCAAGTACTACTATAAAGTGTTTTACCAAGTTTACCTGTCAAAAGGAATTTGTGCTTTTAAGTGACAACAAGGATTTTGAAAATTGCACCATACTTTAATTATTTACCAGATCTATCACCATGAACAATCAGTCTCATTTCTGTGAAATGATCCGTTGATCCTTCAACACTTCCATTTACTACTCACCATGATGACAAAGTGAATTATCAACAAATAACAATCAGGTACAAAGTGCATACACAATTAGCATGTGATACCTCTTAATTCAGGATAACCTCGTGAGAAGCTGCATTACTTCAAATTCAGATACAATTATCACAGATGAACTGTTTTGTATTGCACACATTCAATTAATTCAAATGATTTACTGCACATGTTACCTTTTACAGTTTGAAATAGATGTCTTGTTACTCCCCAGAGCATAAACGGTAGTGTCTGCCAACCTAGACTGAGATAGGATGACAGACTACCACTATCTACTATTGCCATATTATATATTTATATGAATATACTCTTCATAATGTGTGAGCTCAACTTTTTTTTTTCTTGTTTTAATTTTAAACCCATTATCACAGACTGTAAGCCACTGACCGAAAGTTGATCAAATGTTCAACCACAAGAAAACATAAACTTCTCTATATATGAACAAAATAGCAGAACAGACTGTCCTCCCAAAGACAAAAGAAAATATAAAGTACTGCCAAAGCAGTATAAAATAGGAAAAAATAAATACAGGTAAAATGTCCATGGAAATAAAGAAAAGAGAGATGGATGAAATCAAGAACTTGATATTACTTGGCAATTTGCATGCATTCAGTTCAAACCCTGCTGGCACCTCAGGGCAATAGGATGATAAGCATTTCAGCAGTTAAAAAGCACTGACACTGAAATTATTACAAAACTACTTTTTCCTTTTACCTACTGAATGGCACTCAATACAAGCAAAGAGAGAATGTTAATCAGTTCCAACCAACTATATTCCTACTGATGCACTATGCTGTCCATCAAAAGCTGCTTTTACATCAGATGTCCACAGTCTTATGTGGCAAAAATGTATTCAAATATATTCATAGGGGCACTTGGGCTTGGGACTTACAACCACACTTCATTTATAAAATATTCTTGGTTAAGACACTAATGATGATATTTAGATGCTTTGATTGTCTGCTCCACTATTAATGATTTATATATATGAATTATCATTATTGGGAGTTTGATATACAAGGTGGTGACATATCATCAGTTCTTGTTTGTTGCATTAACTAGAAGCTACCTTGATTTGCAGACAACAGACTGCAATAGCACTTTTACTTGTAATTTAAAAGGATCAGTTATAAAAATGCTGGTGTAAAAGATATACAGTTTTGCCATTCCATTAGACACCAGCACCAGTTATATATTTTTTCATCTGTACAAGAGATCCAAACAAATTAAGACACAAAGTTTGCCAAAGATCAATCATCTATGATTCATGAGTAAATGTACAATTCAATATCTTTAACTGAGGTTCATATGCACCATACTCCTGACACTTCAGGAAAAACTTTATGCAAGTAGTTACATTCTTTCCTTGTAGATACAATTATCTGGAGAAAAATATATCAGTTATTTCAAAAATAACCTCTAATACACATTCTGTTGTGTTTAAACACAACAACACACAAAGAAAGCACTCTGAGAGAGGCTTGTAAATGGGAATCTTGCAAGACAAAGCATGCCTTCAGTACTCCCTGATTCACCAAAACCTATGGCAAGGCCACCATGGGATCGCTTCCCACACAACAGTCACCTGGCAGTAAGAGACTTGTAACTGGACGGTCAATGAGGTTTACAATCAGGCACTTAGCTACCTTTCAGGTAACCAAAAAGAAGAATATAATCTAAAACATTCAGATATACCTCAATTTGTAATAACTGAAGAAAAGGAATCTTAAAAATATCAATGCTCTGACATACAAATGTACATATAAATCCCATATATGGATAACCTTAACTCATTAAGTAAAAGTTTATTAACAGAATAAATGTAGATATATCTACAAAATGAAAGACTTAAGCAATGGAGAATGCAGGTCTCCAGTACTTTGAATTGAGACAAAACATTTAGAAAGTGGTTGATGACTAGAGGGCACAATAAAGAGACACAGAATGTAAAATAAACAAAGAACAATAAAAATAACAAGCTGCCTGCAAATCATTTCTGGCTCTCCGACAGTCCAACCTGCTCACAGCCTGGCATGCTTGTTTCAAACATTAGCTCGGTTGTCCTCCATGCATGTTTCACATTGCTGGGCAAGCCGGTAATGTGACAAAAGACACTGTGTTAGGGTTTTCAAGAGCACTCAACTCCTGGCCCCATCCAACCTCCTGACACATCAGGTTAAAACCACCTGAGAAATTTGACCAAACTTCACTTCTTTCACCCATCATCTGAAATCACAAAAGATAAAAAAATAGAACTATTATTTCTTAGTGCTATGTCAAAGGTTTATATAAATGTAGCTTTACATGAAGGACCCTAAATATAATGGTACCAAGAAAGGCTCACCTGCAGCAGAATGTTGTTGGCTTCTCTGGTGGGTCTTCAGGAGCGAGGGTTCGAACAATAGGCACTGGAGCCTGGCTGTTAGATCGGTGTTCCAGAATTCGACCAACAAGCCACTTCATTGCATCTCCTAATGTTTTGGAAAGAGGAGTATATTTGATAATTTAAACACTTCTGACAATCTATTTTTCAACAACAATGAGGTCACCTTAGGTCATAATTCACTGGTAAAAAGGTATTCATGTAAACAGAAGGGAATGT
>NC_051415.1:7469421-7469655 GCF_015228065.2 Penaeus monodon
GTTCACTGTGATTTAGCGCATTAATTTTGTTTACACAGAGATGACTCTACTAATACTTACTCTTGTGGAGCTGTCTACATGCTAAATTCACTGAATAAACCTACAGTGGACAGTACCAGTACTTGGTACCAATGGGTTAATCATACAATACCAGATTTAATTAAATGAAGTAAACAATACTTTTACCAAATTTTATTAACACATATGTATTAAACAAATGGTGTATATATACTG
>NC_051415.1:7469778-7470221 GCF_015228065.2 Penaeus monodon
CAGTATTGGCAAAAACCTTGAGACCTCACCCCAATTAAGCCTCACAAGTAATGTCTCCATATAACTTGCAATGTTTGGCAGGGTAGTAGTAGGCCTAATGCTCAGTGGTGACACCCAGATAGCACAGCACCATTCCCTCACTGATGCTCAGAGGCTATGGTAACTATCCACTTCTCTACCCCCACTCACTTTAATTATGGCAAACAGCAACAGTTGTCAAAGAATTAACCAGAATGCTCTGTAGTTATATGAGTAAGGAGGAGGAGGTTCACATTTTCACACTGATGGAACAGAATGTGCCAATCAAAGAAATCTGCACTGAGATGGGTGCTTTTGGGCAACCATTTGCCACCTGCTGGCTGCTGCTCGCAACCAGCCTACTGATGTCACTCCAAACACATCCCTGGTCGCCCAGGAAACATCTTCACATATTGATCAGCTAA
>NC_051415.1:7470807-7471661 GCF_015228065.2 Penaeus monodon
GAGAGAGGTGATGAAACACCCGACATCCACACAGATCGAAACAAAACCATCCTGTGCTTCTCAAAACATCTATACTTGGACCATATGCCACAGGCTGCAGAAGGACCTTCACATGCCTTCTCACTAAGCTGCCCAAAAAAACTCCAATAACCAAGTTTGCAGTGCAAACAGCTAGACTTTGCCCATAAATATAAAGACTGGACACCTGAGATGTTTACATGCATTAGAAGCAAGCAGGGTAAGGTGAGGCGGCCATCATTCAGGTGCGATTCCTGCCACACTATAAAGACAGTTAAACACCCTGATTCAGTCATTGGTCTGGGCCGCCCTCAGTGATGTAAAGAGCTGTGGGGAACTGTATTTACTTCCACACAACACTACCATGAACTTGGACCTCTGCATCATATACTAGAAGAGAAATTGCTTCCACATTATGAGATCCATGAGAGCATTTTTTTTCATGCAAGACTCTGCCCTCTGTCACAAGTCAAAGAAGACTTTGAAGTGGCTTACTGACCATGGAATATCACTACTGGACTGACCAGGTAACTCACCTGACCTCAATCCAAAAGAAAATGCCTGGGCAAAAATGAAGCATGACCTTGATGATAAGGACACATCATCGGACCCACGCCTGATGGAGGCCCTGCAGCGAATGTGGCTTTCAATGGACCCCGAGTATTTCAAAAATATTGCTAGAAGCAATTCTGCTAAAGTCCAAACTGTCATCAAACAAATGGACACATGATAAAATATTGAAAATAAAAAAACAATACTTGTAAGTTCGTTTTACATAGCAACAATCACAATTTACTGCAGGGAATTAGCCAAGTCTCAAGTTTTTTTGCCGATTC
>NC_051415.1:7472882-7473182 GCF_015228065.2 Penaeus monodon
CACAATAAATAGTCTGTCATTCTGGTAGCTCATTACATACCTATGTTAATATCTTCTTTGGCTGAGGTTAGGAACCAGGCATCAATTTGGTACTGTTTGCAGAAGTTGGAGATGACCTCAGGCTGGATGGTGATAGAGTCAATGTCACACTTGTTGGCCAGCAGGAGCACAGGTAAGGGTCGTCCGTCACCCAAAGTGACTTTTTCCCGGATGTCTGTCACCCACTGCAGAGAAAATTCTTGCTTCAGAGAAATGTGGCTAACACAGAAATTAACCAGTTTACAGGAATGAACTTTCTGA
>NC_051415.1:7473343-7473662 GCF_015228065.2 Penaeus monodon
CTAGCTAGCTTATAGGAATACGACTAGGATAATGAAAATAAAAACAGATCCACAATACACAAGAGACTCACTCACTCAATTGCTCATACACACCCACAACCACACATTATATACTATGTTGTCTAAAATTCTGATTTGGAAGTATAATTTGATCATTTTCACTTTTTTTTTTTTTTTCAACTCACCAAATCACATCCTGTACATGAGGTACCTGGAAGTCGTTCCCCAAATGAGGTAAAAAGATAATCTTATAAACTAATGAACAGATATTTTGGAATACAAGCTCTACAAATGATTGAATGAATGAAGAAAATTTGAC
>NC_051415.1:7474001-7474847 GCF_015228065.2 Penaeus monodon
GACAAAAATTTTTTTTTTAAATGAGCACAGCATTTTTCTGCCGACATTGAGTTAATAAAAAGAATTACCTTAAGAACAGCATCAAATGTTGGAGGCCGAGACAAATCAAAGACAACAATGGCAGCAACACTGTTGAACATGAAAAGCAAGCTTATATTCTGGTATGTAAATGGGGGAAAAAAGTATTTCCATATATAAACAAAAAACTGTACCATAGTATTATATCCTTTATTTTTATAAACCAGGCAAACAATCACAGAAACATCAGTATAATATTAATTATTCAGAAACTAATTAATCAACAGAAGTTATGCTATCTGCTATACTTACGCATATTTGTAGTAGACACGGGTCATATGTCCAAATCTCTCATGTCCAGCTATATCCCTACAAAAAAAGAGGTTATTATAATAAATTTACTTTAAAAGACAATGCCAAATAAATGCTTTGTAAGAGCCCTTGATTCTTTCAGGATATTTTTACATCTTCAAGTTTCACTTTTATCACATAAAGAATTAGTAACAAAAAATATTACAAAATGGTTTGAAAATCATATGAAACAAAAGAACGAGAACAATATGGAACTTACCACAACTGTATGTTCACTTTTGTTTTGGGATCCCAGTCAAGGGTCTTGACAGCAAAATCTACACCAATGGTAAGCTTGTAGTATGGGCTAAAATGCCCTTCTGTATATCGTCGAATGACTGCAGTCTTCCCTGTATAAAGGGCAAGAATCTGTTCAGATACATACTCTGTATATACACAAAATGTTTTCTAATCAACCTCTCACAAACCAGAGTCACCCTATCAGGACCTAATAATTACATCACAGAAAAGTGATTT
>NC_051415.1:7474921-7475745 GCF_015228065.2 Penaeus monodon
TAACAATGCCAGCTCCATTTGGATATATCATTACATCTAAATGCATTCCTAATCAGTTTGAATTCAATTAATAACTGTAACTAAAATAACACTGCCAACAAGTTGTGATTCTTATTATCTCTTCAAGGAAAATGCTTGCTTTATTGAATTGATTAAAGTAGTACAAATCCTATACCATATATTTCAGACACTCTAACATTGCCAAATGTTCAGATAGCAACAGTACATTCGTACCTCACTTCACTTCTGCTAGTACTCTATAAAAGGCTTAACTTTGCAGATCAAGCAGGTGGCTCCATCTATCACTTTCCTCTATTTTTTTTTTAATTGCAATTCCTGACTACCCAATTTATTTACTAACAATAACTAAGTAATAAAATAAGTGAAAGGTACCCTTAAATTAACAAGCCAAATACAAGCCAGGATGGTGTCATATAACACATAACATTTGGATCCTTAAGATGTCTGAAGCAGTTTCAAGAAAGTCATTATAAGGTGAAGATGTACTTACTGCTGTTGTGGTTTTGATAAAGCATATAAATGAGGATGTACCCAAGAGGTTTATCATAAAAAAGGAACCCGTCCAATTCATCCTAACATAACAAACATTGGTAGTTTGAGTGATTACAAGTGGTTTTCCATTCAAAGAAGTCATCTTTAAATCCAATTTGTGAACCTCCCACCATAGAACCATGCTTTTCCACTGGTCTCCTGATCCTATTCAAAATGAAAGGGGAATGGAGGTTACCAAATAGAGAAAATAAAAATTTCTGATGCAAAATTATGAATCTTCTCCAGCCCAGGAAACCCCATCAACATGAAGT
>NC_051415.1:7475813-7478208 GCF_015228065.2 Penaeus monodon
AAGATTTATATAAAAAAAGGCAATCAGGTAAGATGTTAACATTGTTTGTGAAAACACCCATGTTTTGCTAACAAAATTAATAAACCAAAAATACATTGGACAGTGTAATAGTGCATGTAACTATCAGAAGTTACAATACTTTCACCTTATATCAATTTGGTCTACATCAGAGTCCATTTACTATCTGCCTCCTACAAAACAAATTTGTTGTTTACAGGATGATGAAATAATAACATCTTGGGCATATCTCATATTCACATTAGTTAACTATACAATTGACTTAAGAAAAGTTCTATTTCTAGCAGTTGACAGTTAAGACATAATTGTCTTCTCCATGATTACCTCTAATGATTATAATGCTGAAAATATTTACACATCAAAGATATGTTATCTTATCTTATCAAGGTTAGCCCAGCTGAAATAATATTTTATTTTGTTCATTGTGCAAATTATTTACATTCAATATGCAATATCTATACTATTATATGTACTTATATGGTAATATTCTTGACTTTATAACCTAACATTCCAAACTGTATATTACATAAATGTGGGTTTAAATTAAAATCAATTCATCTTTTTACTTTCACTGTTACACCATATGTCAATACATAATCAGAGAATTTCAAAATTCCCTCAACAAAAAGGTATCATAAGATAAATTGCAGCTGTATCTCAGATAACAGAGTGGATATTCAAATAATGCATATAGCTATGCATTGATTATAGATTCATCTTATTCATAAATTTAATTGATTCAGTTAATTTTTTCACATTCAATTATTCAGTCATAATGTGTTCAATTATTCATACAAAAATCAACTGTGCCCATACTTTTGCTACTTTCATTATCTTAAAAAGTCTAAGACAGTATCTAATATTGACTGATTACTGATTACATATCAATGGTACATGAATCAGTTTAAAATGATGTGAATACAAAGCAAATCTGAAACTATGTTTTTGTACAAATAAACACGACAAGCAAATGGCACATCAATCTGTTTGTGATAAGAGGCACTTTCCCTTTCCCATGATTCAATTTCCAGGGGAAACTTTCATTTATTCACAGCGTCAAAACTCCGACCGTCCTTACAACTGCACAGGCCAATGTAATTCTCACACACTATTCTTCCCGTTCTCTTCAAAGTCCTTCGGTTGTCCATCGTAAAAATCGAAAATTCAACACCTTCTTTAACACAACGTTCTCTCAATAACAATAACACAATTCCCTCGCCTTGACCAACTCACCTGTCACCTTACACGCACACACACACACCTGTAGGCACAGTGACTTACCTACACCGAATTCCCCGATCACTAGCACTTTGAACTGCAGCTCCCTCGGCACTGTGCTGTGTTCTACAGGGGCCACGGCAGTCATTTTCTCGGCTCAGGCAAGATTCTGCTTCTTCAGGACCCTCGCGAGGCGCTTCACTAACACGTTCCTGGAAGTCTTCCTGTCATGTGACGGGCGGTGTTCGGACTCTAAGAGGCTGGCCGACGCCCCAGGCCTGTTCTCAGGATTATCTATCTCCAGCGGACACGTAGATACGCTTTCGGAGAAAATGTTACATCTGGGCGGTATCTGTTTGGTAAATATCAGCCATACAGGTTGGAATCCGGGCTCAAGCGACATTTCATTAGTCGGAATGTAGGAATTCAAACATACATTCGGATAAGTCTTTGTTTACGGAGTGCTTACCTGTGCGCATGCGCCGTGGGAGAGATGCTAGCCTTGGTAATTAAACTATTTCATAACGCTGCATCAAAATGGGAAGGATAAATATATTCGTTTTATTTTTGGCGGCAAGAGGATTTCCGTTACCTAAGATGTGCAAACAATAAAACGGTTTGATGCGACTTGAGACGAGAGTAAAAAATTCTGGTTATTGGGCGTCGCCCTTCATTCAGAACTGGCGGAACCCGATCCGGCTACCTGGTAATCTGATTTTATTGATATTTCTAATCGGTTCTCAAGTTGTTCTTCGGAGAAAGAGATTTAGCATTCTACCAATTAGCAAGAGACTAGGTTTCATAAGGTATATTATTATTAATACAATGTAGTTTCCATTAATATATTATACGAATTGTCTTCATTCGTCAATAGCATTGGCCTTTCATGCCCTGATAACGTAATCTAATATGGAGATATATGTTACACATCTACTTGTCTTCTCTTGACGACGGAGGTTACGAAAGAAACTTGTAGAGGCGAAGCTATCCACTCTAACAAGATTATGAAGCATTAATGTCTTATTAATACACGGGATACGTTTATGCTACAATTGATAGTCTGGATACAGTATGGCTATACTACAGCATATCCAGACTATTAATTGCAGCATAAACGTACCTCGTGCGTTAATATGACATTAATGCGTCATAATCTCGC
>NC_051415.1:7482475-7483517 GCF_015228065.2 Penaeus monodon
CACACACACACACATGCTGTGTTCTACAGCCACGCAGTCATTTCTCGGCTCAGGCAAGATTCTGCTTCTTCAGGACCCTCGCGAGGCGCTTCACTAACACGTTCCTGGAAGTCTTCCTGTCATGTGACGGGCGGTGTTCGGACTCTAAGAGGCTGGCCGACGCCCAGGCCTGTTCTCAGGATTATCTATCTCCAGCGGACACGTAGATACGCTTTCGGAGAAAATGTTACATCTGGGCGGTATCTGTTTGGTAAATATCAGCCATACAGGTTGGAATCCGGGCTCAAGCGACATTTCATTAGTCGGAATGTAGGAATTCAAACATACATTCGGATAAGTCTTTGTTTACGGAGTGCTTACCTGTGCGCATGCGCCGTGGGAGAGATGCTAGCCTTGGTAATTAAACTATTTCATAACGCTGCATCAAAATGGGAAGGATAAATATATTCGTTTTATTTTTGGCGGCAAGAGGATTTCCGTTACCTAAGATGTGCAAACAATAAAACGGTTTGATGCGACTTGAGACGAGAGTAAAAAATTCTGGTTATTGGGCGTCGCCCTTCATTCAGAACTGGCGGAACCCGATCCGGCTACCTGGTAATCTGATTTATTGATATTTCTAATCGGTTCTCAAGTTGTTCTTCGGAGAAAGAGATTTAGCATTCTACCAATTAGCAAGAGACTAGGTTTCATAAGGTATATTATTATTAATACAATGTAGTTTCCATTAATATATTATACGAATTGTCTTCATTCGTCAATAGCATTGGCCTTTCATGCCCTGATAACGTAATCTAATATGGAGATATATGTTACACATCTACTTGTCTTCTCTTGACGACGGAGGTTACGAAAGAAACTTGTAGAGGCGAAGCTATCCACTCTAACAAGATTATGAAGCATTAATGTCTTATTAATACACGGGATACGTTTATGCTACAATTGATAGTCTGGATACAGTATGGCTATACTACAGCATATCCAGACTATTAATTGCAGCATAAACGTACCTCGTGCGTTAATATGACATTAATGCGTCATA
>NC_051415.1:7488299-7488415 GCF_015228065.2 Penaeus monodon
GAGGTAAATGACATTTTTTTTTGGTCATGGCTTTATCTGAAAATTCAATATAAATTGACCGCATGACCGTATATGTCCTAAGATGATCTCGGGACATGAACACAAACAAAGCAAAG
>NC_051415.1:7489504-7489815 GCF_015228065.2 Penaeus monodon
GTGAGGGCTTGGGCGTTTAGTAATCGAAGCGTTGCTACCGAGTGGGCTTGGGGTAGCCAGATCCAAAGGCCAGACCTGGGATAGACTAGAACAGGGTATCGCATACTAGGACCGGCGCGTCGAATATTAAACGCTTTGATTAACCCAGTGCCGTGGGATTCCTAACAGGTAATGTGTTAATTACACAACGATTAACAGTCATAACGTGGAGAAACACACAAAAATAATGCTTAACTTGCACTAAATTTTCCCGTCAACTCACATTTTTGTCCTAGGTTAGAGCCATTACGAAGGTACATACAGAATAGTTT
>NC_051415.1:7490110-7490534 GCF_015228065.2 Penaeus monodon
TGGATAACTGAATAAATGAAAGAATATTACTGTTATGTAATGAAGCTGATAGCATAACAGAGCAGGCAGCTTGTTATAGAAAGGAAAACTGGGAAACTGTCTTGCCTTTTCAGTCCACTGCCCTTTAAATCAATCTTTCTCGACGGGTATGTAGAGTAAGGGCATGCTCATGGTCTGAATGAAAGAAAAGAAATAAGGCAAAATTGAAACACACCCGACTTAGGTCTCAGGGTTATTTTCTGGCGAGGGATTAGGCTTAAGGAATTAGTAGGTGTTCGATTTCTGTTCCCATCTTCCCAATTGTTAACCGAGGAATTCGATTTCTTACGTAGCGGTAGCCATTTTAGTCGTGTTGATCTGCAATGTAATTTATTTTCGCCTCCCACGTCCGTTCCTTTGAAATGCCACAATATTCCTTTTATTC
>NC_051415.1:7490884-7491060 GCF_015228065.2 Penaeus monodon
CCATACTCTTAAGGGCCCAACTCTCAGGCTCTACTTACTGCAGCCGCTTTCTTGATTGAGGACTATATCCATACGAGTACGCTTACTCTTACACAGTTGTTGATACCTTTATAAAACTCGCGAATGAAAAGGCAAATATAAAGAATATATGGTTAAATCTAGGTAAATGGATAGTA
>NC_051415.1:7491109-7491262 GCF_015228065.2 Penaeus monodon
AGAGAATTAACTTACCCTGCATCTGGTGCTGGGATGAAATGGCGGCGTCAGAGATGAGTTCTTAAAACTTGTACGAAGATTCGTCTCTTTTAGGTAGGCCTCAGTCTGATGCATTAAATGCCATGACGCCTTTCTTTTTCCTATAGCCATATG
>NC_051415.1:7491879-7492942 GCF_015228065.2 Penaeus monodon
GAAGGTCTTACAGGTAAACACCTGCTCCAGAACAGTCATTTGGCATTTGGCAGGGACTTCCGAGTGATAATTTTCTAATTTCCTGCGGGGCCCTGATCAGCAGCATTCCTTTGAACGACTAGAACTAACTTATCGAAAAAACTTCCTTTCTCGTATCCGCCAGTGGTTTTCTGAATTCAAGGGGGGCGAGGCAGTCTTGAAGATGAAACGACTGAAGGCACCAAAGTACAACTGTTACTCCAAAGAATGCTGCTACGGTGCAGAGAGATACGCAAGAGGATTCTACGAAAACTATTACCAAGATTCCGGGGATCATACATTACTTGAAAAGGGAACATCAATTAAGTATGAATCAGCAATATCAGAATGGTGAAGCGATTTGCTTGTGGATCCTTCGTACCCTGTCTCTGAACAGACACGGACCAGATTGGAGTGGGTTCGATGTAGTGATTTATAGGCGTTGGTGCCTCAGTTCTCTCTCCCTGAGGGTCAAGCCCTGACGGCGGATAAGGACTCGGAATTCGTAAAATCACTGAGTCTTCAAGCATAACTCATAGATCCTGAGAGAGCGTCGACTGTTCGCCAGTCCTCATGGGAGTTTCAATCACTTCTGAAAGAAAAGATGACAGAAAATATCACCAAGTCAACTGCACTCGAGTTTGCACCACAATCACCTCATGCCTGGCGGACACTCTGCTCTTTGCCTTCATTCTTACTTCGCCAACCTTCCCCCTGAAGATCGCTGCACCGCGTACTATCCATCTCGAGTCCATGGGTCCTCATATTTGAGCGACGCAAAAAGCACTATTTCAGCGTGCTTTGTTCTTGCTGGCCCTGTCATCTGGCATCAGAGCGGCACTGTCTGCAGATTCGCCGCTCCTGCTAGTCGAAAAAGGCGACGCCTACAGTACATGTCGTACCTCTTCCCTTTTCTTGCGAAGACCGAACGTGAGGAACATCGTTTGGGGGACATGTAGCACAAGGTCTAGAGGGGCACTTCTCTAGACAAAAGTAAACAGGTACAATATGACTTGTGAAATAATTGGAAGGAAAATAAGACAAG
>NC_051415.1:7492990-7493340 GCF_015228065.2 Penaeus monodon
AACACATATTAGTAGTATGTTTAGATATAGAAAAAACTTTTGACTCCATCAATCACGAACTAACTGAGAGAACCTTTCAGGTATAATTTGGAGAACAGAACTCAACAAACGGGAAAATAATAAATGGAGTCCCACAAGGATCCCCAATAAGAAGCCTCCTCCCAAGAAGTTCTGCTTTGATCTTAGGGAACATCCAGACCAAGGTTTAAGGAAATTCTTATTTAGACCTTGTTCAAACCGTCATAGTGGCCAGCGACCACAGGACAGAGTGAGATGCAACTCGACGACACGCCACGCCGACACCGTCACATCAAAGTCTAGATATGTGAATAAAACACAAACAGTAAAAA
>NC_051415.1:7493799-7493948 GCF_015228065.2 Penaeus monodon
GAATCTATGTTTTGTAGGATGTCAGACCGTAGAAGAATTGAGGGATGTGCAAGGTAGTGCGTTAATTCTTAAATTTATTTTCCTTTTCTGCAAGTTTCAATGACTAGATGCTAGTCATTTCATCTTTATTTGGGTTAAAATTTTACATG
>NC_051415.1:7494067-7494249 GCF_015228065.2 Penaeus monodon
TAACTGGATACACAAATTTATTCTATTTGCTATTGGTATTTGATGTGCTTGTAGGCCTATTACTGGTGTTGATCTGAAGGATCCTGTTGCGATTCTTAATGTATTATTTTGGATGGTCTCTAATTTTTAAATTTTGTCTGATTTTTTACACCATATACGGTGATTCCATATTTTATTATTGG
>NC_051415.1:7494291-7494392 GCF_015228065.2 Penaeus monodon
TAAAGAATTTCATTAAAGTTTCTCTATTACCTCCCCAATTTAATGATGACCGTTTTTTCATAATATTTATTCTATTCATTGTTTTTGTTTTTTACATATGT
>NC_051415.1:7494698-7494830 GCF_015228065.2 Penaeus monodon
CTGACATGACTATATTGAACAGTGTGGGGCTTAATAAAGCTGCTGCGGCACAGCTCATTAAAGGCGTGGAGGTTTTTGCCTGAAGATTATGCATTGAGACTCTATTGATGAATAAAGTTTCACTAAAAATTA
>NC_051415.1:7494892-7494964 GCF_015228065.2 Penaeus monodon
TCGCTAAACAAAGTATCTTTACTTGGGAATCGATGAAATCGAAACGATCGCTAGGAGTTGATTGAAGAAGGT
>NC_051415.1:7495662-7495737 GCF_015228065.2 Penaeus monodon
CTGGTGGGGAAGGGGCAAACAGTATTGGGGGGACAACTTCCCCTCCCTGTTCCCCTCCCCAAATGACGCCCCTGT
>NC_051415.1:7496470-7496601 GCF_015228065.2 Penaeus monodon
CACCACATTATCATACAATGTTGTATCAGCGTATTAATTAGTGTATGAATCTGAACATATTTATTAATTCTAATTCATACGAAAGGTAATAGAATATTTCCTGTGTTTTCTTATTCACATCATGTATTGGG
>NC_051415.1:7496709-7498016 GCF_015228065.2 Penaeus monodon
CGTCCGTATTCCGCGCATAAACAAGTCCTGACAGATGTCAACAAGAACGAAACAAACCTGTCAGCAATAGTCTAAAACCCTGTAAAAGAAGAAAAAAGAAGAAGAGAGAGCCTGTCAGCAGTGATCGCTCCGGGAAAACATAATTAGGTGCAAAGATATTTATCACGGCGAACAAAAAGGGAATAAGAATGTTTCTGAAATTCTCGTAAATAAGACTGGTTAAGTGGAGTAGTCATAATCGATTTAGCTTTTGTAAAATTGCCATACAATTTAGGACTTACACTTAATGAAGATAATAACAGCGTTTCAGCATTTATTGTAGAATAATCAGCAGGGTTTCAGTATTTGATTAAATATCATTAATAGTGGTTCATTACATAACATTTGATGCCAACATTTTTTTTTCACAACAAACCAATGTAAATGTGTCAAAAGGGCAGCCACTACAGGCTTCTTCTAAACATTTACCGATATTTTAAGCATCACTTCCCATCATAGACATATTGTTGTCTGAATAAATTCTCATCACTGGGACTCATGTTATGTAAGGTAAAGTTATGTCTATTTTGTTCCACATTGATGCAGGTATGCTTATATTCACATTAGAATCTATCAGAACCAATTTATTTCAGATAAATAGGTCTCTCAGTATGTCTATATCTGCAGGTATAAGTTGTTTTTATTTAGAAAAGTTGTAAATCCAGAATTATATTTAATATAATCAATTAAGCATATAAAGCATTGTAACAAAAACTAAGGTATAATATGAGACACTTCCTCTTTGTAATTTTCACTGCATATTAGAAATAAAGAAGGTATGTAACATTTTGTAAATAAAAGGTGATGTGTGGAATTGATGTTTCTCTTCCAATAGCAAATATCACGGAGGCCAGCAACTGACATGTTGCGCAGAGAAATACGTATGAGACGCTATCGACAGTGGCTCTTGCTTAGTACTGAGCTTCAAGACCCAGGGGATCCTCTCTCCAAGTATACTAATGAAGAATTTGAAGACATATACAGGTAACTTAGAATTAAGTTCTTTTTCTTGAATTACAGAAGATATTACCGCTTCTCTATGCAGTGTATCAGCTATTTTAATGAGTCAGTTTATTAATGTTTGTGGATAAACTCTCGCAATTTTTTATGTTTTATGGTTCCAGATTCTCCAAAGAGTCCTTTTGTCATTTGCTAAACATGATTCAAGGAGACCTTGAACGTTCAGACAACCGTGGTAGGCCACTGCCAGCAGTCTATCAACTTCTAATTGCTCTTCACTTCTACTGCAGTGGCTCTTACCAGGTTAG
>NC_051415.1:7498136-7498483 GCF_015228065.2 Penaeus monodon
CCTAATTCATTAGTTTAAAATGTATTTGTTCTGTACCATTTTACTTTTTTTCATGTTACTTTTTCTAGGCATCTTATTTTCAATTTTCATTACTCTTATGCAGAAAGTTGTTGGGGATCAACATGGTCTACAGGTCAGTCAGCCAACAGTATGCAGGACTATCCACAGAGTTTCAGAAGCCCTGGCTAAACGCTATAGTCAGTTTGTGAGATTTCCATCTCTTCAAGAAGCTGCTGATATACATTCCAAGTGAGTACTTTTGATTTATGAACATGAGTTTATTTCTTAAGGCATGATTCAGTAGTTATGAAAGTTCTGGCATACTGTTAAAATTGTGATATTACTAT
>NC_051415.1:7499572-7500578 GCF_015228065.2 Penaeus monodon
TGAAAAAATTCTTGAAACCAACCATTCTTTGCAGATTTTATGAAGTTGCACAATTTCCTAATGTTATTGGAGCCATCGACTGCGTCCACATGCGAATTTCAAATCCAGGAGGAGCAATGGCAGAACAGTGCAAAAATAGTAAAGGCTGGTACTCTGTCAATTGCCAGGTTGTAGCCGGTCCAGATCTTAGAATTCTTAGGGCAATTGTTCGCTGGGGAGGAAGTGTACCAGATTGGCAGATATATGAGAACTCTCGGCTAAAAGAAGTCATGGAACAAGGGGAATATGGACATTTGGTTGGGGATTCTGCTTATCAGTGTCAGAGATACCTCCTGACACCTGTGGTTAACCCAACAACGCATGCAGAGAAGTGTTACAATAGAGCACACTCTGCCACTAGACAGAAGGTGAAGCATGTCATTGGAATAGTGAAAAGACGCTTTCCTTGCACAAGCCAGGAGCTCAGATCAAATCCCAAAACATCATGTGCAATCATATTAAGTTGCTTTGCATTGCATAATTTTGCTCTGGAACGCCAGGGTCCTCTTGATGACTCTGAAGCATGGTATGCTCCTGATGATGGTCCTCAGGACAGATACACAGGAGACTATGACCCAGAGGGAGAATCCTACCGGCAACACATCATTTATGAATGGTTCAGTCATGATCCTTCAGGAATTAACTATCATCAGGATGAAGCCAATTGTGGGAACCAAACTTGGCACTAAGACTGCAAAAAAATATTTTCATTTTGTTAATAATACTTGTTAGAATCTCTTCTTTTCTCTATGTAAAATTGAATTGATATGAAGGCTTTCACATAAAAAAAGCTACAGAACAGTAGCTTCAGAATTAATGAATACAGGACCTGTGATATGAATTAACTGTGTAATATGAAGAAAAAATAAGGCACAATTCATTTGGAACATGATAATGTCTTTTGTATTTTTTATATAGTTTTGTGATTTCTTTTTGTGTGATGCAGAAGAAAACCCATTCATTTTGT
>NC_051415.1:7500855-7500972 GCF_015228065.2 Penaeus monodon
CAGGCATATGTGCTTCATTTTTGCGTAGATAAAAATAAATGAAAATCACAATTGAAAGAGCATGAAGATATGCTCTCCCAGTGTTAGTGGATTAAGAAAATAAAAACATGACAGCAT
>NC_051415.1:7501302-7501983 GCF_015228065.2 Penaeus monodon
AATTATTTGTAAAAACTAAAATTACAGTGGACAATATATACACAAAATATGCTTATTTTAAAAATATAGTTTATCCATGCTCTTCTGTTGGAAAATTTCCCTTGTCAGTAAATCAGGAGGTTGTCCACATTTTTTGCTTGTCATTGCATTCATTGAGCTAAATGAGAAATAAATTAAGCTATATTTTTTATACTTCATAGTAAATTAGTGTTTTATAATTTCTCTACTTAAGTGTCATTGTTATATAGAAGTAAGAAGATACTCTTATCAGTGCTCTGTACTGTTATTTTATTTTTATTGTTATGTATATATTAGAAAATAAAAATATATGTGAAGAGTTTGTCTATGTAGATTGCTTTTACTTTTCCATTAGAAAAAGTAAGTCTCTTTACGTATCTTTCTTTTGTTCTTATTTCATTATCTCATCTCTGAAGTCATCCCTCTGTTACCTTCTTTATCCATGTTCATATAATCAATGGTTAAATCAATCCTGTATGAAGGTTGTAATTGGTATTGCTGTCCCTAACCTCCCTACTGTCACTCATCCCAAACTCTTTCACTGTTTGTGGAACTGTCAAAGGTTATGATAAAATGTTGATATAAGACCCACATAATTCTGGGGACTGTACAGTATATTGGTATACCTATGGAGCACTGCTCCAGTGTCTGGTTGATCTCCAG
>NC_051415.1:7503596-7503722 GCF_015228065.2 Penaeus monodon
ATTCTCTGCCTGAAACATCTCTTTTTCAAGTCAGACAGGTGGGCCATCGTGACATCACGAGGACACCCGTTCTCTAAGTCATCCTCACATTGTGTTCTAACAAATATTCAGGGTAAAGGTTTATAA
>NC_051415.1:7503762-7504500 GCF_015228065.2 Penaeus monodon
GTATGTGAATATAGAGGAGATTGCTAATAAATGGCAATAAAAAAAAAGTTACATGAAGTGGAAAAAATAGAAACCCGAGCTAAGAATCGTAATTGAAATGATAAAGAAAGTGGAAAAAATGAAAAAACCGGGCCAAGAATCGTAATTTAAATGATGAAGAAAGTAGAAAAATGAAAAACCCGAGCCAAGAATCGTTCGCAGAAGATTCGAATCGGCGTTGCGGGCTCGATCGAACGAACAGGCACATTCTAACGCACGATTTATAAGACCGCCGGACCCCCCCCCCCCTCCCAAGCCGTCCGAATTTGCTTTCGTCTATTTCCACAATTTTATCAATACAACCTATTTCTCATAGGTGTTTCATAGACACCAAGAAACACACACTTCTCGCCAGAATAAGAAAAATAACTTCTTAAATATAGATTAACGAAAAACAGATTCGTTTCAATGCCTATGTGCCTTTTATCAAACCATATATACTTGAATATTGATCTTTGAAATTGGCATATTGCACGCCTATCTGAATATTTTTTCTGTATGTCCGTTCGGCAGCTTGCCCCAAACTTTGCACACTGAATAATATTCAGTATAATACCATGTTCTTTGCAAAAATAAATTCCTCAGTTTCACCCAATTTTTTTTTGAAAAATACGCCAAAACCACTGTCAGTTTTGACACTGGTTAGTCATATTTGAAACCGCCTGTCAAAGTGGCCATCATCAGTTTACGTGCGCGAAG
>NC_051415.1:7504547-7504970 GCF_015228065.2 Penaeus monodon
TTAATTGACGAAACAGGCGTATCATTATAAAACACACACAAAAATTTTCAGTAACATCTCAGGTTTATTATAAGAAAAAAAAAGAAAAAAGATATGTATGAGATGTACATGAAAAGCTAAAAAATAGTGGAATGCATGGTGTATAGTGACGTCACATGACGTAGGTGCGTAGTGGCCGAGCGGTATGTGTGAACAATGCCCGAGAGCTTCGTATACCTTAGGTCACGTGTGGACTTAATCGCGTCAACGCCGCGGTGAATGCCACAGCGCGGCATTCACCGCGATACATTTTCGTCGTTTAACTGGAATCGGTGGGCTTCTGCAGATTAATTTTGATATCAGTCAATGTAGTTTTTCATTGCCTACAATGCTATGATCTTAAATTTTCTCCTAGTCGGTGCGGTCCTTTTGTATACCTTAACC
>NC_051415.1:7505677-7505805 GCF_015228065.2 Penaeus monodon
TTAATTAGGTTATCATTAATAGAAATGTTTATTCATTCATGATTAGGGTTTTCATTAATGTATTTTCAGTACTCATTATTGTATTGTAATCTTTATTTTTATGATTGAACGTATCCAACACAGTCATC
>NC_051415.1:7506018-7506093 GCF_015228065.2 Penaeus monodon
AGTAGTAACAACCACTGAGAACAATTAACATTTAGGTTATTAAGCACCAATTCTTTATAGTATACGACACTACTG
>NC_051415.1:7510437-7510504 GCF_015228065.2 Penaeus monodon
GCACATTTGATCAATGTAATCTGATTTCAGATTATTATGTAAACAGAGATGACCGGGGTCGATTGAT
>NC_051415.1:7510550-7510643 GCF_015228065.2 Penaeus monodon
TCCCGTCGACAAAAATAAGGCTATAATATGTGTTCCACAAGCTGGGTTACAATAGTGTCCATATTTATACCATCTCCACAAGCAAATATTATA
>NC_051415.1:7510972-7511142 GCF_015228065.2 Penaeus monodon
TCTTCATAATTAGTAGTTAAATGGACGTGCATTATTAGGAACTGTGAAGTAAACTGTTAGACATTCACTTGGCAACGAAGAGACTGGAACAAATTAATGCACAATTTTTTTTTTTTCTGAGAGAAATACAAATGTCACCAAAAGAACGCGAAGAGGCAACCCAGTAAAAT
>NC_051415.1:7511835-7511900 GCF_015228065.2 Penaeus monodon
TTTGATCATTGTAATCTGATTTCAAATTATTATGTAAACAGAGATGACCGGGGTCGATTGATGAA
>NC_051415.1:7512355-7512613 GCF_015228065.2 Penaeus monodon
CTCCCTAATTAGTAGTTAAATGGACGTGCATTATTAGGAACTGTGAAGTAAACTATTAGACATTCTCTTGGTAAAGAAGTAACTGGAACAAATTAATGCACATTTTTTTTTTCTGAGAGAAATACAAATGTCACCAACAGAACGCGAAGAGGCGTTCTGTAGGATATCCCAGCATCTTGGGTCAGTGCTGTAGCACTAGCATATATTCTGTACAAAGAATTTTACTTCATTACCTATTTTCCTTGCCAGTCTTTATCA
>NC_051415.1:7514857-7515009 GCF_015228065.2 Penaeus monodon
TGTTACGCGTAACGCATTAAATGCTTGCTTACAGTATTGAGTATGGAATGACACAGAATCCTTACTCGAAGTGGTGTCCAGGCGGCAATTACTGAGAGGAATGCTTTTTAGCCTACTTGCCCTCCTGTATGGTTGCGGTGTGGCTTGGTGTA
>NC_051415.1:7515035-7515547 GCF_015228065.2 Penaeus monodon
TACCCTTTTACAGAATTATGACAAATGTATTGTCATTTGCTTGATTTACGTGTCGCATAAGCACGCCGCTGTATTGGTGATGATTGTTTGTACTTGCAGCCACTGACAGCCATTAGGCTCTATGTACGGCAACGCTGGTGTGGATCTATACACAAGCTGGCGGAGGACAAGGAGTGTGGTGTGCACTCCTACCGGTGCTGTTGTTTTTTTTTCTGTTTATGTAGGGTTTCATGTTCATTGCTTATTTTATTTTGGTTTGCTATGCGACATTTTAGACGATTAATTAATTTGTTTAATAAATTGCATTATCCACTTTATGGTTTGGGTATGATTTCTCCTCTTTACTCCTCTGCATATGAAAGATATAAAGAGCTGTTTAACTGATTTAATTAAAAACATTAAATATGGCTGTCTTACAGGACTATATGAAGAGTAAATGATATGAATACTTATTAAGTAAGGTTATAATTGTACTTTCATTTGTTTATGCCATGTGTGTTCCTGTGATAAAA
>NC_051415.1:7515700-7515944 GCF_015228065.2 Penaeus monodon
TTGCCAGCCTCTGTTTTTGCAGGTAGCTCCGGCAAAGATGAGTCAAGTTGCTATTAGACGAGCTAGCAGATCTGACTGTGAGGCAATTTACCAGCTAGTAAGAGAAAGAGCTGATGCTCGTGTTGCAAGAATTTCTCACAGTACATCCATTGAAGGTAAGACGTGACAGAGGAAGTTGTGTAACTAATTTTCAGGAACAATAGTCACTGGCTTTAAATTGTGGGATGATTCGTAGGCCTTTAAC
>NC_051415.1:7516817-7517405 GCF_015228065.2 Penaeus monodon
AGAAAAGACAAAGGAACTAATCTCCTTGTATGTTCATTTCCAGGGCTAGCAGATCTTTTTGGTTCAAATTCCACCTTCTATTTTCTGGTTGCCGAGGAGAAAGGCAGCTTGGTTGGCTATGTCCTTCACTACTATTGCTACTCCTGGGAAGGACGTACTATCTGTGTGGAGGACTTGTACGTTAAACAGAATGAAGAGTGGGACATTGTTGCTCGGGCATTATGGAGGAACTTGGTTAAGGTACCCGGGTTTTTGGGAATTGTGTTTTGTTTAGCTGTATATAGCCATAGCAAATAATGTTATGTCTATATGAGATTATGCTTCATGATTGAATGATTTAACAGAATGAATATCCATTCATGTCTTACAGATTGCCCTGGAAGAAGGATGTAAACAGTTTAACTTTCCTCCTTTAAGAGAAAGTGAATATGAGTTTTATCATCACAAGGCAAAAAATATGACTAAAACTAATGGATATAGGTACTTCAGGATGGAAGAAGAAGCTATGGAGAAATTTGTTAAGATGTGAGTATTATTTTACATATTTGTGTTACATACAAAATAAGATTTATTTTCATACAGTATTTT
>NC_051415.1:7517447-7518674 GCF_015228065.2 Penaeus monodon
ACAAAAGCAGTGGCATTATATGGATAAGTTTCACAACAACAGGGAGGAATTACCCATCTATAGTATCTAGAAACAAGCCCCTGAAAAAGAAAGAGGGACACTTAATATGGGTGGAGCAAAAATATTGAAGTTAAGTTGAAACCTGTACATCCATATATATGAATACTCCTTTTTAGCTGTATTTACAGTACTTACCTTGATATATTGTTTGGTATACTTGTGGTTCATAATTACTGTATACTTATTTGATAGCAAATCAAGTTGATATTGATTCAGTTGTATCAGCACATAGACATTTACAAAGATGTTAAGAAGTTTCAGAAATAATTTCAATTTTTTTTTTGAATAACAGGAACAAGATACCAGAGGGTGTTGAGGTAAGAGAAGCAACTTCAGCAGACTGTACTGGCATTAATCAGTTGATAAAGGACTTAGCTGTGCATCAGAATGTGCCAGACAAGCCTCAGATTGATGCAAAGGGTAATTATGAGTGTAGAATCATATTTTAGCAAAATTTTATCACTCTTAGTAAGTTCACTGAATGTATGAACACTTTGTATTGCGTGAGAGAATGTTAAGTAAAAAGGAATGGTCCTACCTTTATGATATTAAGCATCTTATAACATGAGTGAGATGTGGAATTATTTTTTACAAATCTAATGTAAACTTTTGGATTTACAGCACTGGAAGATGATGGCTTTGGAACCAAAGTGTTCTATAAGTGTTTTGTAGCAGAATCTGAAGGTCACCTAATAGGATACACACTCTTTTTCCATACATTTAACTGGAGGGGTCGAGGTGTGTATATGGAAGACCTTTATGTGGCACCTTCATACCGTGGGAAAGGTATTGGCACAGCACTGTGGAAGCAAGTGTTAAAGGTGAGGAGTTTAGTGCATGTCTGAAATATATTTATTTCTTTTCTTTTCTTTTTTTAAGATGTAATTTTTCCTTACATATATCAATGATATATAGATTGTGATATATAACTGTAAATATTACAGTACAAATTAATGTAATTTTATTAAATCAAACAAATCTTTTTTATTTTTACTTGTTACATTTGCATAAGATTGAAGTATTTGTTGCTTATTTTTGAATTGTAGAAAATCTCATAATAACCTGTAACCTATGTCTTGTTATGTGACAATACTTTTATTATCTTCCCTTTATTTAACATTTGCTAAATTAGGATATGATTATGAAATTATCAAAGTTTTATCCTTG
>NC_051415.1:7521411-7522068 GCF_015228065.2 Penaeus monodon
TGCACTTATGGGTTGGAATTAATACTTAAGTGTACATTAGAACATTGGATGTAACCAGTATTCATTGAAAATAAGAGTAATAAAAATCAAAACAAAATTGGCAAAGGATATTTTTTTAAATTTCATACTGTATATTTACTGTGCTTTGTGATTTTCAGGCTTGTCTGGCTGTACAGGGAATCAGGTGTGACTTCTGTGTACTTGACTGGAATAAGCCTAGTATTATATTTTACAAAGGGAAAGGTGCTAAAGACATGACAGAAGACAGTGGCTTTACTTATTGTGTGATGGCCAAGAAAATAATGGAGGATTTTTTGCAATAATTTGCTCTGAAATCAGACAAATATAATTGCCAAAGTTAATTCAAGCTGGGTCATATGTGTAATTTTTCATTCTGTTGGTAAAGACAAGTGGAGAAATAAAAACTGTATAATTACTAATAATCTATTTTACACTGTTAATTACTTGTCTCAACTGATAGGCTTGACTTTGTGGTTTTAGCTATTCAATAATTAGAATGAGGACATAATTAATTACTTTTCGTGTAGGAAAAGGAATTTTCTTTTTCTGCTTTGGTTTTACTAAAATATGAATTATGTAATAAGTTAGTAAAATATTTTTAGAAACTTATATTTATGACTTCTGATGCACTTTTAG
>NC_051415.1:7522139-7523126 GCF_015228065.2 Penaeus monodon
ACTGTTAAGCGAGAGCTTCACCCCCGCACAACCGGCATGACACATCACGCACCACCCGGAATTTTTTCAACGAAAGTTTAGTTACGGCAGAAATTGTTAGAAATTGGAGAGATGGATGGCAGCTTTTGAAATATTCCTAGAACTGACAAAAGCAGAATCAGATGATCGTAGGAATTCCAGAATGCTGCAGGAATCGTAGTATTTTTTTTTAGAGGACACACTCCATGAGTGAGTTATTCAGATGTTATTCAGAGCCACTGAGAAGAGTCCTGTTGAACGAAAAGACTATGGAAGCTTCTAATGAACAGGCATATAATATAACTGCCTCATCAAAAAGGCAGGTACATAAGTTGAAAGGTGAAATACGTAACTAAAAGTGGAGGAAAGAAGAAGAAGAGCACCTGAAAGACAAGTGTCATATAAGCCTAGGGAACGACAGTAAGTTTAGGTGCTATAGTTGTAGTAAAGAAGGGCATAAACCTAGTGATTCTGATAAATGTCCAGCTTATAATAAGTGTAACTACTGTGGGGGTGACTGGCCAAATCCAAGAAGCAGGTAAGATCTGCCGCAGATGATCCTAGTTCAGACTCAGAGTTTGTCTTGGAAATACAGAGAGTACAGAAGAAAAACAGGAGGAGGATAATAGAAGTTCCTTTGAATGATACACCGGTAATGATGCAAATATACACCACAGCAGATGAATCAGTCCTACCAGAGGAGACTGCTCTTAAAATTCTTTGTATCCAAATTGATAGTTCTGATATATCATTAACTGATTATAATGGAAAAAGAATTCCAGTTGTAGGATCTGCCAAGGTGACTGTAAATTATGTGGAGAAAGTTGTTAAAGCGTAGTTGTAACAATTGTAAAGAACAGTGAGCCTTTGTTTGGTCTTGAATAGTTAAGTCGTATTCATGTAAATCAAGAGAAAATATTTCAAGTTTTCAATATTAAGGCAAGGAAAACCAAGAAAAAGAGGGTTTCC
>NC_051415.1:7523193-7525492 GCF_015228065.2 Penaeus monodon
TCAGTAGCATCTTTACCGAAGAAACGGGTACAGTGAAAAATGCCAAGGCTACACTCATATTAAGACCTAAGTTCTTCGCTTCGAGACAGATTCCTTATTCTCCGAGAGTAGCGGTGAATCAGGAGATCCGGAGAAAAGAAGCAGGATCATGGGAGAAAGTAAGATATTCATATTGGGTTACACCTTTTGTACCAGTAGCCAAGAAACGTGGGGATGTTTGGTTGTGTGGTAATTACAAGGTTACTGTAAACCCAAACCTACATGTAGCTCAACATACAAAATATGTTAGCTGATTTAGGCCAATGCAGTGTATTTACTAAGATTGATAAGATTGAAAACTTCTTTCTAACAACTAGAGTTGGACGAAAAGTCACAAGAATATTGTACATTAAATACTCATTGGGACGATATAAGCCAAAGAGAGTGGCTTACGGTATAGCATCTTGTTCCGCAATTTGGCAGCAAACCATGGATAAGTTATTTAATGCACTACCCAGTGTATCTTGTTTTGTAGATGGCATCTTGGTAGCCAGTTAAAATGAGAGAGAGCACCAAGACAGGTTAACAGCAGTACTAAACCCAACCAAGGAGAATGGAATGAAGGATAAGTGTCTTTCCCAGGTATCCTCTCTTGAGTATTTAGGGTTTTGGTTAGACAAAGATGGAATCCATAAGACATTAAGGCAGCTGAAGTTCCAAAAAATGTAAAAGAGTTACAATCATTCATGGATCTTTTTTAACGTTTTATGGTAAATTTGTAAATGATTGTAAACCCACTCTATAGATTGACAGCTAAGGAAGTTGATTAGGATTGGACAGAGGATTGCCAGCGTTCATTTAACAGAATTAAGTAGGAAATAACATCAGGTTCATAGCCTGCTCATTACAACCAAGATTTACCTGGTAAATTAGTATGTGACACATCACAGGTAAACTTAAGTGCTATGTTAGCGCATGTTAGGACGGCACTAAGAAACATATTGCATATCCCTTTAGATCAGTGAGCAAATCTGAGAAGAATTATTCTCAGGTAGATAAAAAAGCACTATCTTTATTATATGGAGTAAAGAAATTTCACATGTGTCTTTATGGTAAGAAACAGTTCACATTAGTTACTGATCATAAACCATTGTTGAATCTAATGAGTCCTAAATGTGGATTACCAAAATTGATATCTGCTAGATTACAAAGATGGTCAGTAGTACTTGCATACAACTACGCCCTAGAGTATAGGTCTACCACTGATATGGGGAATGCAGATACATTGTCTCCCTTGCCAGTGGATAGGGCACCCAATGTTCAGAAATTAGCTTGTGTTATGCTGACATATGCTCATCCATTACCCATTTCTTCCCAGCAGATTGCATTATACACAGGGAAAGATCCATTACTCTCAAAGGTATTGCAAAGTCTAATATCTGGTAAGGATGATCTGCTATCACAGGCTGAGTAGATAGATGTAGATAGATCTTGTAGATAGATGCATGGTGCGAGTTCTCAGTAGAAAAAGGTTGCATATTGAGAGGAGTTAGGGTAAGCTCCGTAAGCAGGTATTAGGAAAGTTACATGCAGATCATCAGGGAATGGTAAGAACAAAGTCCATTGACTATATTTTTGTTTGGTGGCCAGGTATTGATAGTGACATAGAATTGTACACAAAGATGTGTGAGGGATATGCATTATAACAGAAGAATCCTAAGCCAATAAAGTCACATCCTTAGGAATAGGTTAGACATTGATTAGGCAGGTCCATTCTTAGGCCAAAGTTTATTGGTGAAAATATTTGCAACTTAAGGCATTCAGGAACGAATTGCCTCTGACAATGAACCTCAGTTCACTTCTAGTGAATTTCAATAATTTTATAGAGTTAATAACCTCAAACATATCTATAGTGCAACATAATATCCAGCTACAAATGGTGAGGCTCAACGTTTTGTTCAGACTTTAAAGAATAATATGAAGTGCCGACAAGCCACCAGTTTGACCGTTGGTAAGAGTATTGACAGGTTTCCACTAGCATATTGAACTGCATGCAGCAACGGGATGTCCACCTTCGTTTTTATTGATAGTAAGGAGGATTAGGTCTAGAGTGGACTTCATGAAACCTGATTTTGTAAAAGGAAAACAACAGGGAGGATGGATACAGTAATTTGAGTGAGTATAAGGAGGGAGACGGTGAGAACATATACCTTCTCAGATACTAAATGGAATAAAGGCTGTGTTGTGAAAGGTTAGATAATCTACATTATACTGTCAATGTGGATGGTAAAGATCTGAAAAGACGCAAATCAGCTAAGAC
>NC_051415.1:7525676-7526009 GCF_015228065.2 Penaeus monodon
CTACAGTGACTTGAAATAAACAATAAAAAAGACAGGTTACTTTAAGTAACATTCACCCTAATACCCCGTCATCCCCTCCTTGGTCTTCAGCACAGTCAGGATCCGTTGTGGCATGCTGTTACACAGGCTCCTGAAGTAATCCTTGTGTGATGACCTCTCGCGGCTGCGGTACAGATGACAGTAGTGCATCCCTCACCGCCTTAAGAACCTTCCAGGCATGCTCAATCGGATTAGAATTCGAACAGTTGCTGGGCCACTTCATGGCTGGGATACTCCTGTCATCAAGGGAGCCTTTCACCTTTTTAGAGGGTTGGCAGAGGACACCGCCTTGCA
>NC_051415.1:7526382-7526532 GCF_015228065.2 Penaeus monodon
AGAAATCTTTATTCATTCACCCCCCTTCAGAAACCTTGACCTCGATATACACTACAAGATAGAGCTGAAACCCGGATTGAGACTGAGTGGTGGTATTAGCGATCTTTTTCCTTTATTTGTCATTACTGTCCGCGTCAACGTTTTGTCTTC
>NC_051415.1:7526669-7527407 GCF_015228065.2 Penaeus monodon
TGTAATTGGCATAGGCCTACACATTATTGGCTTTGTGAGTGAAATTGGTTGTTTAGCCAGTAAACTGCTGATGTCGCCTTAAGATATGAAATTCAGCAAAAATCTATCATCTCTTTTATTTAGTAACTTGTGGATTAAAATAATCCACTTTTTCCTGTTACAAATATTCTGAGATGTCTATTGGGAAATAGAAAGAAGGAACATGATATGATAAATGGATTACAAGCATAAGAGTTAGTGGAATAGGTGTTTAATGCAGTATTTTTAGTCCTGTAAAAATAATAGGAATTTGGTGGAAGAGAGGCCTATATTTGCCCCATGGTTGTTCAGTAATGTTAGAATGACGTGGTAGGGTAACTCACAGTTTTAAGATCATTTGCAAGGCAGTACATCAGTACTGTGGAGTCATAAAAATTATGAAGGATTTTGCCATTTCAATTATTCACAGCTTAGTAGACTGTGTAGCACTGATACTAATGATAACATCTAAATGTCTATCTTTCCAGAGATATTGATTGATTTTATAAACATCATGGTATCTTTATACTCTCTCTGTGCCATACAGTCCTGTATCTGGATAAGGCCAGAGTGACCTATTATAGTGTCGAAATTGTTGCTTGGCTTGGGTAGATGAGTAACCTACTCATTCCCATGCGATGTAGGATGCGTTCCATGATGTGTTGAGATGTACTTTCATCCTGTCTAGAGGAGAGATGCATTGTTTTTTTCACAAGACTA
>NC_051415.1:7527702-7528025 GCF_015228065.2 Penaeus monodon
TAAGTAGTATAATGCTGATGCTCTATGGCACTATTGCCTTATAGTGCTCTTTACATTGTCTCTTTTCCGCTCGTCGTGATGAAATCCCTTATCTTCTTTGCTGGCATTTACTCCAAACCAGTTCAAAATGTGTGAATATTCTTCAGTTGCCAAATTAACACACTTAGCTTGGACATAGAAACGTGAAGAATTAAGTGTAGATCTATTTATTTATTTGCAGCTGCTTATTAGTAGATGTGAAATGTGAATTGTAACCATTTTTAGAGACAGAGAGAAAAAAAAATGCTGATTCTGTCTACTTCTGCTACTGCCTCTGGCGCTCC
>NC_051415.1:7528205-7528308 GCF_015228065.2 Penaeus monodon
GAGTGATCTCCTAAATCCCCTCTGTAAATATTCCCCTCACTATTATCGTATACACACTCACTACGTACCGCCCCCCCCCACACACAGTAGAGCCCAGAGATGG
>NC_051415.1:7528585-7528795 GCF_015228065.2 Penaeus monodon
CCTGCCGCCTTCTACATATGCCTGTCTTTCCCTTTGTGAGTATCAACCGACCGGATACGGCTTATCAGCAGCTTTCGTCAGGTGCGCCAGAAAGGCGCTGAAACTGTCAGCATTAAGAAGCAGCCATGTAAAGGAAGGAATGGGGCAAGGGAGACGGTTACTCAATATGAACATTACAGTACTGCGCATCTACATCCTTCGGTAAATGTG
>NC_051415.1:7529189-7530886 GCF_015228065.2 Penaeus monodon
GAGCGAGATTCGTACGAGGATCATTCTTTTCAGAAACTTGAAGAAACAACCCAGGTACTTCCCTCGAGTGCACGTGATCATTCCAAGGACGTTGGCGATCCAGGCTTATACATTGTATCAATTGGCATTGCTAAAGGGCCTACCGTAATCTTCGAAGGATTATTTTTTTTATTGACTTCACAAAATAACATGCCTCAACAGATGATTTCAGGCATACGCAAGATGTATTTCATATGCATGTAAATTCATTAGTGCGTGAATAGATAAGTAAACTGATGGACTAAGTGACCACGACATTGTTCTTGTTGACGGAAACCTCCGACCGACCAGAGAGAAACGCAGACGTAGTAGATCTATTCTGCTCTAGTCTAGAGCTGAAGCAGACTCAATCATAAGGGACATGACGATTTACAGAGACAACTTCCTATCATCTGATCCCTACTCCCGACCTCTTGATGAAAACTGGAATAGCTTGAAATATTCCATACACACCTACATTAAAAATCACATTCCACAGAAAACACTTTCGAGTTGGTACACACTCCCCTGTTTTTTTCAGAGTTCTACGTAGACATCGAAGGAAACAGAGACTCTACAGACGCGGGCAATCACACAACATACCAGAGAACTGGACCAATTTTAAATCTTCCAAAAAACATTTGCTAAAACCATAAATGAGATCGAACACATCAATAAATATCTCACAGGCAACGTTAGAAACAACTCTAGACACCTAAGTTCTTCAAGAAACACAGACAGGACACCACTAACATAGTTGTACTTAAAGAATCACAACGGCACTCTTATCACCACACCAGAACACAAAGCACATCTACTCAACACACAGTTCCACTCTGTCTTCACACAAGAAAACCCCATTACACCGAACATGCCAAACGGCCCCTACCCACCCATCCCGACTCTAGACAATGGAACAGACAGAATTCAAAAACTGCTAGAAGCACTGGACATAAACAAAGCAAGTGGACCCGACAAAATCCCTTCCTTTTTCCTCAAAACGTGTGCCCCATCCTCCAAATCATATTCACACAATCCCTCAGGACATTCTCCCTCCCACCGACTGGCTTTGTGCAGACGTCACCCCTCTTTTCAAGGCAGGTGGCCGGACTGACACATCAAACTGTCGCCCCATCTCCCTCACCTCCATTGTCTCCAAGATCTTCGAACACGTCATGCACAAACACATAATGAATCATCTTGACACAACATACAACATACTGACACACAACATGGATTCCGACCCAAATGATCATACGAATCCCAATTCATTGTTACTCATCATATTCCCAGACTCCTAGACAGACGCTACTGTACTAGGCTTCGCCAAAACCTTTGACAAAATCACTCACAAAAGACTGACACAAAAACTTCAGTTTTACGGAATCACTGGAGAAACTCTTCACTTGATCACAGCTTTTCTTTCAAAAAGGACTCGGCGCGTTCTCCTTGACGGTACTACATTTAACTTCATTTCTGGCTCTTGTGGTGTCCTTCAGGGCACCGTCTTAGGACCTCTCCTCTTCTTACTCTACATAAATGACCTCCCACTATCCACCCCTAATTCTAAAACTAGACTTTTTGTTGACGACAACCTCATCTGTCGACCAGTTAAGACACCTGACGAATGTAATCTCCTCCGGCCTGACTTAGACTCCCTCGAGTAATGTAAAGTCACA
>NC_051415.1:7531193-7531824 GCF_015228065.2 Penaeus monodon
CAGAAAAATATTAGTAAACAGCGAATAATTACTCCTGGCAGTACAACACATATCAAACAAAACTACCCAAGGACAGCCTCACAACCCGCAGACAAGCACACAGATTAACAACTATATTTAAAATCACGAATAATAAAATTGATATAATTAAACAAGATTACTTACACCACGCAAATACAACCAATACATGCAATGCTCACGACCAGTAATACGTAACATACTACGCCAATACAGGTTCTTCCCAACGCTCATGCTTTCCACGCACCATTCGTGACTAGAATAGGCTCCCATAGCGCATAATACACACATTTTGCCAGCTTGCATTTGTATACCTAAGAACACATCCATAAAACATCAAAGCATAGTTACCCTCCCCCCTTCCCCCAACAACCAACCCCGCCCCATATAAGCGTGATATGCGCTAACTCACTCAATGAGACAGACACACACACACAGACAAACGAACAACTCAAAGCCTTTTACTATGAGACTTATGCATCCAAGCATCTCAGGATAAAATGCCATGCTTATGATTGACATTATTCCCTCTGCCAGGTATCAGTTTTTGCAAACAAGAAAAAAAACGGGAAAATTACAATATGTAAATAGTCTATCTGTCTCTCTGTTTTTC
>NC_051415.1:7531887-7531987 GCF_015228065.2 Penaeus monodon
CCTTTGCTTTTTCTTTTACTCGTTGTTTCTCTTTTTCGCAACCATGATTTATTCTAGGGGGTGTCTATCTAATTCTTACGGAACACAAGTCTGAGGCATG
>NC_051415.1:7532150-7532289 GCF_015228065.2 Penaeus monodon
AATACTCATTATTTAAACACTCACCGTTATATAAACACATGTCGAACTCTTTCGGTTCCCTGATATTGAGTTATGGGTACACAACGGGGTTTCACAAAACTGTAGCGCGAAAGTTTAGAACTAAACACTCCCCGTGTGG
>NC_051415.1:7532743-7532924 GCF_015228065.2 Penaeus monodon
GTTAAGTGCTTGGAGTTCTGGAGGCTTTATAATAATAAAATCAAAATATTTTTCTATGTACAGCTTAGAGCATTAATGACAAGGTATAAAAAACAGGTATAAAAAAAACAAAGTAAATATATTCATATTATTTTTAAAAATAAAAAACGTCGTTGTAATGTCCACGGAGGTTGTCGACGGT
>NC_051415.1:7533033-7533138 GCF_015228065.2 Penaeus monodon
CACTACAATATCGCCTACTGGGAATTCCGATAATCCATCTTACTTTTTTCTCCTGGATGTTGCCTTTCAAGCTATTTTTGTCAAGAAATATGAATGTCTAAAGTG
>NC_051415.1:7533268-7533348 GCF_015228065.2 Penaeus monodon
CACTTTAGACATTCATATTTCTAGACAAAAATAGCTTGAAAGGCAACATCCAGGAGAAAAAAGTAAGATGGATTATCGGA
>NC_051415.1:7533409-7533533 GCF_015228065.2 Penaeus monodon
CACACACATATACACACACACTCTTCCACTTGGTTAGAGCGAATATTTGTTGTCATGAGCGTGTAAATGAAGCCCTGAGGCTATTGTGTTAGGAGTAAAAAGATAATGATTTCCATGGTGATTT
>NC_051415.1:7533984-7534140 GCF_015228065.2 Penaeus monodon
GCCTTAGGAGAGGAATGGGGTAACATAAAATACAGAATACCTTGTTTTGCACATTGTTAACACTTATACATAACGAATCACATCACGAAACAAAAGACAATCCTAATCATATTTATCAAATGCAAACACAAACACATGATAATAAACAAGCTTACA
>NC_051415.1:7534212-7534466 GCF_015228065.2 Penaeus monodon
TTCCTCGCGGAGGTTCAGTCACTCGGACGAAGGCGGAGCGAAAGGACGGCTCCTCACTGTCCCTCGTAACTGGCGTCGTGCGTGAATCTTTTCCAGTCAGTTGCCGGCCACAGTATGATGTAAGTGCGCTTTGTCAGTCAGAATATCTTTTGAATGTATAAGGTAAGGTTGCTAAATTTAGTGTAAATTCCGGATTGTACAGTAGAGTGGTGGTTATTCATCCATTTCACAAAGAGAAGACTACTCCCTGAGAG
>NC_051415.1:7535379-7535581 GCF_015228065.2 Penaeus monodon
TTGTTTGTGTGGTTAAGCCTAAGTTTCTCTGGGATACGAGACTCAAGTATCATTTTTAGTGTAATTGAATGTCCGCGATTAAACTAAATGTTAACGCAAAAATACACCTGGATCGGTCTTTGGCTTTAGCCTAATTTGTAATAGAATTACTGTATCTAATAATTTTGTAGGGTAAGTTAACTCTACGGACTCCAAAATACAG
>NC_051415.1:7536414-7536536 GCF_015228065.2 Penaeus monodon
ACAATGAAGTTTTGTGGCTCGATGTATGACACGAGATTCACCGTGAGGCTTTTAAGGCACAGGCGTCAGAGCCCAGTCTCAGGGGGACCCCGAACGCCCAGTCGAGCTTGTCTAATAGTCTC
>NC_051415.1:7538664-7539062 GCF_015228065.2 Penaeus monodon
CCCTGATCTGTGCCTACCGAGGCTAATTCTGCTCTGAAATGAAACTTCTTATTCTGACATAGCACAGGTTTTGCGTCAACCATTAGTTCACAAAAAAATCCCAGGGTTAATGATTATCTTTAGTTCTACTTCGATTTTTTCTGTACTTTTTAAAGTAGAATTCACATTTCTATTTACTGATTCTAATATGAATATATGTTGAGTAGGTAAAATTGAGTATGGAGTCTCGGCTGGCGACTACATTTCGATAAACAAGAAGGAAAAAAAATATGACTAAATAAATCTTACAAAATTATGAGAGGACATGTCCAAGGAAACGATTAGCTCATGGAAGACCTAAAATGATACCAGATTAAAATTTCCTAATAGGCTGACAGCCTGCATGCCTATTTGTCTGT
>NC_051415.1:7539201-7539359 GCF_015228065.2 Penaeus monodon
GCGAACAATATATAGCTTGGGACACCGTAAGCTCGGTTTACCATGGCGCTTATCAGTACAGGATTACCGGCCATCTCCACCGAGCGAGGGAGAGATAAGTGGGTCCTCCGTGGCGCCCTTTGGGTCTACGTTCGTGCTGGTTAAGGACACGGTGAGGG
>NC_051415.1:7539891-7540300 GCF_015228065.2 Penaeus monodon
AAAGGTAAAACCAAAGCACCGCTTTAATCTTAGTTGTACAGCAGTACGCCAAGACAAGACTAGCCTCATGAGTTTTCACGCTTATCATGGATGTTTTTGCAGAAAAGTGTTGTAGACGAGAACCAGAAGAGAGAGAAAGGCGCGCAAGGAAGACGAAGAGGAAAAGGACGCTGAGGCAGTGAGGATGGCAGGAGCGACGAAGAGAACCACGGTCTGTTTGACGACTGTGGCTGTTGTGTTCATCGTCGTGATCATCATCTTGTGCGTTATACCGAAACCCTGCAGGAAGGGCGATGCCTGCTATGACGAGGTATTCGTCGCCCTTATGGTTCGAATGATTATTACCGGTGATTTATCATTATTGCTATTATTATTGATACAAACATCATTATTTCTGTTGTTGCTATCG
>NC_051415.1:7540776-7541170 GCF_015228065.2 Penaeus monodon
ATTTTTTTTTTAGGTGTTTTCTTTATGTTCCTCGTATGGATGTGTTTGCACGCGTGAATATTTATGCCAAATGTGCCATTGTTACATCCAGCCTGGTGTCGTTAAGCTTAAGTCATAGGATTCCAGCGGCAGTTGTAACATCCTGTGATAAGTGGATGTAAATGTTAACATCTCGAGCATATCCTGCCAGGTGCGTGCGTGCTCTCTTGAGCTGCGTCTCTTGAGGAGGGTTTTAGAGAGGCTGTTCAACAGGGAATTCGGGGTCAACTTCCCCGCCGTAGGTCGAGTTAGGGAGTTTGCATTCATTTCCCGCTACTCTCGAAGTGGTAGAGTGATATATATAGATTTCTACCAATTTATCAAATTGTTTATCTGTTTGCCTATCGGTCATTCG
>NC_051415.1:7541579-7541697 GCF_015228065.2 Penaeus monodon
AAAGAAGCAGTCTGAACAAGTTTTGAGCGGTCACACGTGCTGTTATGTTATTGTTGATATCTGAGCGTGTGAAATGGGGTGGCTGCTAATTCAGTAGCCAATCGCCGTTTATGACGAG
>NC_051415.1:7542371-7544532 GCF_015228065.2 Penaeus monodon
CCAAAAGGGAAGAGCGAAGAGTGCCGCCGCCTCCGGCGTCATCACCGACACTAATACAACCCAGACCTCACCCGCTAGTACTGAAACCACGTCAACTGAAGCAGGTGAAGTTACTAAGCCTGTGACCGTTAGCGAGACTACATCTTCGACCAGTGATTCTTCCACCTCAACCTCTGTGTCCACTGCATCCTCTTCTGAAGCCATGCCACCCGTAACCGAAACATCTGTCACGGAGATCTCCAGTACTGAGCGTGCGTTTGAGACGTCGGACCTCGTTGAAACGACGCATGTGACAAGGGCAGATGAGAATACAACTGAGGCTGTGACATTAACGGAGACAACTGAGGCTGTGGCAATAACGGAGACAACTGAGGCTGTGGCAATAACGGAGACAACTGAGGCTGTGGCAATAACGGAGACAACTGAGGCTGTGACAATAGCGGAGACAACTGCGGAGACAACGGAGGCTGAATCAACAATAACAACAACTGAAGAGATTCCAACAACCACAGAGGAATATACTTTCACTTATATGGAAGGTGCGCATCTATATATGACAAAGGCATATTCTACCACAAATGTCTATGCATATATAATTGCATGTTTACGAATGACTAAGTCTTAGGCATCGTAATATCCCCTCCGTTCACTTTTGCAGGGAGGGACTGCAACACTACTGATTGCAGACGTCTGGCGGCGCGCATGCTGGACATGATGGATAATGGGGATATCAGCCCCTGTGCGGTAGGTAGTGTGCTGTGTCTAGTGAGTGTTGATGTGGAGCCATTGTGTAGGCACAGTGTTGCCAAAGACACAGCACTCATGTGAGTTTTCCTGCAGGACTTCTACCAGTACGCATGTGGCGGTGTGGTGGACAACGGCTTCCTCAGACCCGAGAATCCTCAGTACTATGTTGATAGAATTATCGGAGGTCAGTGACTAACATAAGTTAGTTGCTTGAAAGGTCGGATGAGGAATTCTCCTTCAGTTGTCAACCTAAATGAGGTTTTAGGGATATTAGGTTGTAATTGTGCATGAAGTTTAATGTTGTTTGCGCGGAATACAAACGAACACGCAGAAGAGAGTAAGTATACACATGTTTGTTGACAGAAAAGCTTGCGTCAGTGCATCCTGATGACCCGGACTTGGGTGCTGCGAAGGTGTTCTTTGATGGCTGTCTGCGGACGAGCAACCAGGGCGTGTTAGAACGACTGAGCGATAGCATGAAAGTCTTCTCGGCTCTTGAGTCCCTGTGCGACGCGAGCAGCGGCTCGGGCACTTTCGACCTGACCGAAACCTTGACTACGATGATGAAGATGCATTTGTAAGTAAAAGGAGCGAGAGGAGCTTGATAGCACTTCTGGTAACGTTGTATATTTGATTGATCGTATTCCTGCATAAAGCACGGTAATACGCCTTACTGCTTGCTTCCACCAGCACTCCACTCTTCGACCTGACGTTAGACGTGGATGGTGAAGATCCAGACAATTTCGTTCTCCGGCTTTCGCTGCCGACGTTCACTTCACCTTTCGGCGAGAATCTGGCGCACACGGTTTGTGTCGGGGAATACCATTCCGAGCTGGCAGCCGCCAAACAGCGAGGCGGGGTGTTCGACTTGGACGAACAGTACGACAAGTACAACGAGTGTATAGTGAGTAGTGATTAATTCTTGAATGATATGGCTGAAGTGATGAATGCTTGATACTAACTAATGTGTCCACGAGTGGATAAACACTTATAGTGTTTCTCCTACAGAGAAGAGGCAAAGGCTCGAATGCTCGCTACATGAAAATGAAGGAAATGGTGAAGAACATGGACCTAATAGGCAATCATACTGAAGTTAACATGACGCAAAGGCTGAATCAAGTCATAATCGACTTGGATTTCTTCATTCAGCCAATTGTGCAGGCTAGTAATGATGTCTGATGGTGATATATTCAAATGAAGATAGCCTGCATAGAAGACATAACCTTTTGTATTTCATCCGTGCCTTGCACTGTACCTATTAGTTTTCTATTGATTTCTTTACAGGAATTTCCCGAGAAGTCAACATTCCGCCTGCATAATTTGGAAAAGAAGTACGATACAATGTCTTTGGCTGAGTTGATGGCTCTGGATGGATTCAGCGAGAACGTGAGATTTGGGCAGTGCACATAGTCCT
>NC_051415.1:7544728-7545764 GCF_015228065.2 Penaeus monodon
CCAAAGCTCGTTACTAACCCCTCCCCTGTCTGGTTCTGAAACGCCTCAGATCGACTGGCATAAACTCGTATCCGATCTGCTGGGCATCAGTGTCGACCCCAAGAGCATTAAGGTGCAGGTTTACTTCAAGGATCGACTGCAGAAAATCATCGAGCACGTTAACGAAAATATTTACGAGTAGGTTCAACATCCGTCGACGAATGTCTGGAAACGAGTAGTGCTTCGCAGTAGAATGATAATGAAAATGGCAGTACACTATAATGACTTAGCTGAAGATGTGAAGCGTGAAAACTATTATTCAAGCTTTGGGTGGAGACAAAAAATAATATTCCCGTCTTACTGACCTTTCAGCGCATCGAACATTCATGCCATGTTCATGATGCTTTGGAGTGAACAGCTGTATAACGACTTCGTGGACCCCCTCGGGGTTGCCATGGGCTCTCCCGATTACTGCCTCCGCATTGTGAAGAATCTCATGCACGACTTCTCGTCTTACCTGTATCTTGATGCCTTGGGACCCAACCTCGACGAGTATCAGCAGCAGGTGGCGTGGGCATTCCTCCTCGTATCAGTAACTGAAACATAAACCAAAGTTTTCTTTCTTTATTTACCTTTTCATACATGTAAACCTTTTGACACATCCATGAGTCGAGGCGACGAGGCAAACGAGCAAGCAAGCCAAAGCAAAAATAAGAAAGAACAAATTGTTGCAACTGAAACATCTCCCTACCTTTGAGAATCCAGGTTGACTATTATCATTTTTGTATTGTACTAAACGTTCACAGATCAACACGATGGTCCGGCTGACGAAGAAGACGGCCGAAGAGCAGCTGAGGCGAGCGCATCCTTCCTCGCCCGACAACTCACTCATCGAGAAGCTGCGCAAAATGACCGGCGAGACGATGGACCTCGAGACCTCGAAAAACATCCTGGCGCACAGCAGGACGGGGGTAAGAGCATCAGCACTACATACAGAGACTCTGACCCGGTTATTCCCAACCTTTTCTATTCTGCGGCCCCCGACCAGTATATAGTA
>NC_051415.1:7546613-7546831 GCF_015228065.2 Penaeus monodon
ATCGTTTTTTCTCCAACCTTAGTCATTTCTACCATATCTTTAAAAACGATAACAAACCTGTCTTGTTCTGTTGCAGGTGAATAGTACAGGGAACTTCATTGAAGACTGCCGTACACTCTTGTTACGGTACAGATCCTACTTATATAGTATGTATGAAAGAGGACCCTCCAATCCTGAAGTTATGTAAGTTTGTCTGCGCAGATGTTTATTTAAGAATG
>NC_051415.1:7547181-7549067 GCF_015228065.2 Penaeus monodon
ATGCTTAATATTTTGTGACTTAGGTTTTTTGTTTTATCTGCAGTTAATTTTCGAAACAACAGTTTTCAATGGATTTCCAGCTTGGATGATATAAATCCTTTCATTCCTTTTGCCTAAGGCTTAAGGTATTTATTCACAATTCATCGAAGTGAAGATAGTAAATTCGCTTGACAGTGCACAGTTCTCCATTCTGCCGCACAAATGCGAACTTTGGTTAAGGACGCGTGCTTCCACGGCCTTGGCTGCTAGAGTATTTAGTTTTCAGCAAAGAAAGTTCACTGTTAGTTCCCGCGTGTTACAGACCTTGTAAAACATCGTGTAATAAAGCAGGGACAATCTTTAAGGTCAGTTTGGACTTAGAGCACTTAAAAAAGATGTCCAGGCGATCGTTTTTTAAGCAACCATCTCGTTGCAGGTGGAATCAGTTCCTTCTACCTTACAAAAGTTACGGTACCTACGTCTACGCCATGAACAAATTCTGTGAGTTTGAACTACACTCATTTTGAGTAAAATAACAAATATAAGATAAACTAACGTCATTAAACAAACTATGCATATGTGGATTGCATTAATCCCACAACGTTATTTCCGGCCACTGTCTGATTGAATTTTCACTTGCAGTGATCCCGTACGGTGCCATGGCAGCCCCGCTCTTCTATGGCGACGATGTCCCCCATTATGTCAACTTCGCTGGCATTGGTCACATGATCGCACACGAGCTCATGCACAGCTTTGACGGCACAGGTGAGCACAGATCCCCTTTTATGCACATGCAACATAGTAGAGATGGGCTTAATCGATTACAATAATCAAATACATCGTTTACTAAAGAAAAAAACAATCGACTTTTTTTTTATAACAATATCTACAGTGATAACTCTGGTAATCAGATAATCTCCCTGCCGTTCGTTCATTATACCATCACCCTGTCATGATGTCATCCTTTCTCAGTGCTACGCTGCCCATCCCATCCATACGTAAAATATTGACCAAAAATTCAAGTCATTGCAAATCATTTTCTTTCTTATAGTAATCATTAACAGCGCTTCCCATTTTTTTCTAGTATCACCCACCACAGCAGTAATGGCTGTCTAAACGGGCTCAAAGAGATCTGGGTTATATAGGCATAATTTTTTATCATGAACAAATAAATAACAACCCCCCCCCCCCTTAGTGGGAAAGGGCCGAGTCAACTCATGCTTTGGTCTCCCGAAGGCTAGAAATGGCAGCTAGGATATACAATTAAAGCTTATTGTTTATTGTTATATTATAGGATAATTTATCTGTTTGTAATTCTAAATCTTGCAAATTGTAAGGAAACGACCAAAAAAAGCTTGTAGGCAGATAAAAAATCGTGACACGTTAGCGGTATATTGGAATGAATTATTTTGCTGACATGTGAACTTAAAATGTGACTTTCTCCGTAGGTATCTACTACGACGGCGAAAGAAGAAACCAGACAAGATCTCAGAGAGCCAAGCTTATGTGCTCATACTGAGTGTCTGTCAGAAAAACTCATTTACCCTCAGTATGTTAATACAACAAGTGATCTTGACACAAACTTTACGGTCAGTGTTCTAGTTTTTAAGCTTGCTTAAGGTGCATATTCAATGCCATAAACATTTTCCAAACACATAAATGGGAACAATTCCAATACTGGAAGATTTTAAGTAAAGTAGACAGTGCAAGTTTGCCTAGGCTCAGAAAGAGAATTTACGTAAGTTTATGCGAGCCTAAATGTAAGTACCGTTTTCTCTTCTACAGCTGCCTCACCGCCTCGCCCTCAACGAGCTCCTCTCGGACTCCGCGGCCACCAGACTGGCTTGGGAAACTTACATCTCCTTACGTGAGTAATTCAAGATACAGTCTTTTGAGAATGGGACAAG
>NC_051415.1:7549123-7550820 GCF_015228065.2 Penaeus monodon
TTGTGTCATTCAAATCGCGATCAGCCGGCATGCGGGGAATGGGGTGGGATGACGGGAACGCTGGCTTGATCAAGTTTTGCCTAATAAAGTAGTCCTAATGAAAATGATTTAGTCAGTCCAATAATTATTTTATTGCCATTGTTCACTTTAAACGTCTCCCTTTAAAATGAATGAAATGATTATTATATATTGTTTGAAAAGGGGCATAATTAGATGAAATTAGCTAATCTGAAGAAATCGCCATTAAGTCAAAGTATGTAGGCTAATTGCGGTTACATTACACAAATGCAGTTATATACTGCAAATTCAGTTGTGATAAAATTGCAGTTTAATAGTTTACCTTATAATTTCATGCTCCAAATTAGGTTTATCTGCTTACGATTGCATATGTACTCTAACAGTAGTATGCCCCAAAGAACAATTGTATACCTTAGATTGCAATATTATACTCTTGCGTCTAAGTGCAAGCTCATAACTGAAATATGTTCTTTTGAATACAATTTTATATTTTAAACCACAAATTTATACATCAAATTACAGTTACCTCCTAACTTACAATTACATGCTCTAATTTACAATTCTATACTGCAAATGAAGACGATAACGACATTGCAGACCGTAGGTACCTTAACAATACAATAACTTGTACACTTCCCAACAGTCACAGGCGTTGCAGCTCCAACATCGTCGCCAAGCACACCACTCACAGGTATTTACACAATATGTTCTTTCGAAAGAGCATATGACACAGGGTAATCTGTACACATTTCCAAAACATCTAAATTGACGAAGCCTAGGCATACAGTACACTTCATGAAGTTCCTTGGTTGCATTCTCACACTTTTATTGCTGGACATGCCATTGTATAGTTATATAGCAAGAACCGATTATGCACTGACTGTTTCAAGTTCTGTTCCTTGGAATCGACTTGAAGATGTACACTACCAGTCTTCATTAGCATGAGCCAGCATTTCCCCTAACAATGTTGACCTCCATCCTCGATGCTAACCTTGCCTTCAATGGACGCTCCACCAGGTGGACGGGGTGGAAGCAGCCAGCCCAGCCGCCGCCGACGATCCCTGGACTGGTATCCCCCAGGAGCTCGAGCCAAACGCCAGGCCGTGATGCCGCCTCCGGGACCTATTAAACCCTTGCCTTCGACCAACACTTCGGAGCCAAAACTGCCTTTCCTGGACCTGACACCCATTCAACTGTACTTCCTCCGCACAGCGCAGGTAAATTCTTTGTTTTGATTTCTACTATTCATCAATTTACTCATGCATAAAACATGGCCCCATCTTTCCTCCGAGCTATGAGGATGATTGTTATATCTAATCCTCACCCCCCACCCCCAAACTCTGAGCTGCTTCCAAGTTTCAATTGAATGAGCCATAAAATCTCTTCGTGATCAGACGCAGTGCAGCGCTACCAGTGACATCATGTTTAACGTCAAAGAAGATGAGCATCTGCCATCTCGCCTCAGGTACTGTTCTGCCATACATTTGTGTTTAAGAAAGATTTGTGGTATTTGCCATTATCTCCATAGTGATTGGCTGTATAACTGACAGGTGCAGATTAGCCTCGTTCATCATAATGGCTTCTATTCATTTAAGAAAAATAATAGATAAGTGTCGGTTATGACTATCTTTACATTTAGTTTTAAGGACACGTTAGTTATGTTCAGAGAAGGTTGCCTC
>NC_051415.1:7551543-7551702 GCF_015228065.2 Penaeus monodon
CGTTTTCCTTCCCTCCGTACAGAGTGAATATGATTCTGATGAACGACCCGCTGTTCGCCGAGGCCTTCCAGTGCCAGGGGGGGGAACCCATGGTGGCCGACGAGCAGTGCGACTTCTCCTTGGGGTAGAGGAGCGTCTCCATCTGCTCTCAATTTCTTT
>NC_051415.1:7551776-7551941 GCF_015228065.2 Penaeus monodon
GCCATGCTAATGATTGCCATTACTTCCTCTGTCAAGTATCAGTGATTTGTCATGTGAATCAAATAAATACTGTTAAAACGATTGCGAATGAACGAACGTCTGTGGATTGATGCTCAAATGATTTTGCAAATAAGAAAAGAAACTGAAAAATAACGATGTAAATAA
>NC_051415.1:7551993-7552255 GCF_015228065.2 Penaeus monodon
ACATTTTCCTTTACTCGGTGTTTCTTTGGCACAGTGAAATAGCCGACTGGGAAATTTGATTAATCCAACTTATTTTTTTCCTGATGAATGCTGCCTTCCAAGTTCATTTTTTGTTCGGAAATATGAATGTCTAGAGTGAAATATTTATGTATTCTTCCACTTTGCTGCTGTTTTAAAATTGTTAGTGCGAATATTTAATGTTGTCATAGGTGTGTAAGTGAAGCCTTGTGGTTATTGTGTTAGGAATAAAAAGATGATTTCC
>NC_051415.1:7552594-7552751 GCF_015228065.2 Penaeus monodon
TGCCCTAAAAGAGGAAAAAGGTAACAAAAAATACAGAATACCTTGTTTTGCACACTGTAACACTTATACATGATGAATCACAGCACGAAACAAAAGGCAATTCTAATCATATCTATTAAATGCAAACATGAACACAGGATAATAAACAAGCCTACGG
>NC_051415.1:7552782-7553001 GCF_015228065.2 Penaeus monodon
TTCCTCGCGGGGTTTCAGTCACTCTGACGAAGGCGGAGCGAAAGGACGGCTCCTCGCTGTTCCTCGTAACTGGCGTCGTGTGTGAATCTTTTCCAGTCAGTTGCCGGCCACAGTATGATGTAAGTGCGCTTTGTCAGGGAGATATCTTTTCTTCTGGTATACTAAATGTCAATGTATAAGGTGATGGAAAGGTTGCTAAATTTAGTTTAAGTTCCGGAC
>NC_051415.1:7553227-7553637 GCF_015228065.2 Penaeus monodon
TTCTCGGGGATACGAGACTTCTGTGGGCTCAGGTATCATTGTTAGTGTAGCTGAATGCTCCGCGATTAAACTAAATGTTATCGCAAAAATCAACCCCGATCGCTGTTTGGTTTAAGCCTAATTGTCTCAGAATACTTGTTCTAATAATTTTATAAGGTAAGTTAACTCTACGGACTCCAAAATACAGTTTCGACTGATATAATGAAGTTTTGTGGCTCGATTTATAACACGAGATTTACCGTGAGGCTTTTAAGGCACAGGCGTCAGAGCCCAGTCTCAGGGGGACCCCGAACGCCCAGTCGAGCTTGTCCATAATATTGGGTCCTCAGGACATGCAAATTTTGTCCTTATGACTGTATTTAAACTATGATTAGTATATATTTATATATTCACACAAATATATGTTGGCG
>NC_051415.1:7554438-7554931 GCF_015228065.2 Penaeus monodon
CATACCCCAAAGTCTAAATTTTGGTATGCATGTGTCCATTTTACTTTCAGGTTTTTATCATTTTTGAACTCCATTTTTTCTATTGAGGAGAGGCATATCAAGTCGAGCAATTAATAAAAGTTAAAAATGTATCTGCTTATTTACTCAGATAGCTCGTGTGCTTTATCTGTTTATCATTAATTCCAAAAATGCTGCATCCTTTTCTCCTTTGACGAGACGCAGAACTTTAAGGGGAAGTCTAAGAACCCTTCTCATGACACCCCACCCCCCTCATACCATCTCAAAATATGGCCACAAGATGACACGCACGCCCCTCACCGTGCCCTTAACCAGCACGAACGTAGACCCAAAGGGCGCCACGGAGGACCCACTTACTTTCCTCGCTCGGTGGAGATGCGGTATCTGTTACTGATAAGCGCCATGGTAAACCGAGCTTCAGGCGTCCCAAGCTATCTCGTCAGTTAAAAACAGACCTTCATTTCATCCTGCTGAT
>NC_051415.1:7555391-7555779 GCF_015228065.2 Penaeus monodon
GACATGCAGGCAGTCAGCCAATTAGGAAATTTTAATCTGTTATCATTCTAACTTATCCATGAGTTAATAGTTTATTTCGACATTTCCTTTCTTTACTTTGTAAGATTTATCTAGTCACAGTTTTTCCTTCACGTATATTGAAATGTAGTTATCAGCCGAGACATACTCAAAACGATGCATAAAGCCACAATTTTACCTATTCTATAATATATTACTGCATATATATACATATGAGAATTAGTAAATGGAAATATGATTCCCACTTTAAAAAAACGAGGAAGAAGTAAAGATAAAAATTAACACTGGAATATTATGTGAACTGATGGATGATGCAAAACCTGTGCTATACAGGAATGGGAAGCTTCGTTTCAGACCAGGATTAGCCTCA
>NC_051415.1:7556209-7556338 GCF_015228065.2 Penaeus monodon
TACAAGCTAGGGAACTCATTTAAGTTCATCTAAGCAGTATACAATGAAGGTCTCATATTTGTGCCGCTTTCCTACTCAGCAACAGCTTGTATTTTGCTTCAAACACACTCACTGTGCTGTAAATGTTTT
>NC_051415.1:7561237-7561367 GCF_015228065.2 Penaeus monodon
CGCCGCTCTAATCTTAACTATACAGTGGTACGCCAAGACAAGACTAGCCTCATGAATTTTCACGCTTATCGAGGATGTTTTTGCAGAAAAGTGTTGTAGACGAGAACCAGAAGAGAGAGAAAGGCGCGCA
>NC_051415.1:7561425-7561556 GCF_015228065.2 Penaeus monodon
AACCACGGTCTGTTTGACGACTGTGGCTGTTGTGTTCATCGTCGTGATCATCATCTTGTGCGTTATGCCGAAACCCTGCAGGAAGGGCGATGCCTGCTATGACGAGGTATTCGTCGCTCTTATGGTTCAAA
>NC_051415.1:7562320-7562585 GCF_015228065.2 Penaeus monodon
GAGAGAGAGGGAAAGAAAATCTACGTAGGTGTTTTCTGATGTTTTCTGTTTGAATATGTGTCTACACACACTGACTGGCTGCTGAACCATGAATATGGCGAATTAGGGGAAAACAACCTGAAATCTCATTTCACACACATGCTCAAGGATCAACATTTACATAAGACCAGACACCTTTCTCTTACTCTTCCTTCCCTCTCTCTATCCTCCCTCCCCACTTTTTTTTCTATCCCTTTCCAAATCTTGTCTATCAGTCTCTCGTCTA
>NC_051415.1:7562696-7562912 GCF_015228065.2 Penaeus monodon
TCAAGTTGGCTCTCAAGGGAGTTGATACCATATCAAATCTTTATGGAAATAAAGAGAGGACATTTCTTTTTAACTATATAGAGATGAGCACAATTAGCATAAAGTATATAAATCTGTTTTCGCAATATTTTATTGATTTTCATTCTCGATGTGGAGGACAGAACTCTTACCCTGGTGATGTAATTTACACGCATCCTCCGATTATAGTAACGACAT
>NC_051415.1:7563074-7563261 GCF_015228065.2 Penaeus monodon
TTGTGATTGACAGGAAAAGTTTCCAAATATTTCAAAGACTATTAAAAAAAAAAAAGAAATATCTAGTCGTATTTTGTTTTTTTTGCCCTTCAAACAGAATAACCTAGAACATATTTAATACATTTCCATTGTAAATATATAAGCAGGACTAGCCACGAGATGTGCCTCTAATTACGCGTTACAGGTT
>NC_051415.1:7563610-7563680 GCF_015228065.2 Penaeus monodon
CTTTCTTTTTGAGATTTTGCGAATTTGGGTTTTTGCCCGGGCTTTTAATTTGGCCCCCCTTAAAGATGTG
>NC_051415.1:7564092-7564434 GCF_015228065.2 Penaeus monodon
TGGTGTTTATACCCCCCCACCCACCCACATACACTAAAAAGCCCTTTGGTAAAAGGAAGATTTCATCGCGTTGGTTTTTTGGGGACAATGGGAAAAACCCTAAAATTTTCGGTGTGAGGCCCCCCCTAGTCATTTTTAATTTAAATTAATTGCGTTAATTATTTTTCCCAATCTTTCTTTATTCAGAGATCAAAGAAAAAAACCATAAAACTGGTGATTTATTCGTTTTTAATAAAGCAATTAAAATAACTGGAAATTTTTATGTCAAATAGGTTGCTGGGTAACTTCTTGAATTTGTAGGATAAAGATGTGATAAGATTTTGATAGAAAATGGCCACTAAT
>NC_051415.1:7565235-7567068 GCF_015228065.2 Penaeus monodon
ACCCTGATAAAACCCAGACCTCCCGTAGTACTGAAATCAGTAAACTGAAGCGGGTAAATTTAATAACCCTGTGCCCGTTAGCGGGACTACATCTTGACCGTGATTCTTCCACCTCAACCTGGCCCACGCACCCTCTTCAAGCCAAAACCCACCCGTAACCGAAACATCTGTCACGGGATCTCCAGACTGAGCGTGCTTTTGAGATGTCGGACCTCGTTTTAAACGACGCATGTGCAAGGGAGATGAGAATAAAGAGGCTGTGACATTAACGGGGACAAGAAGCTTGGCAATAACGGAGACAACTGGGTGTGACAATAACGGGAACAACTGAGGTTGGCAATAACAAAAAAGGGGGGGACAAAAAGGAAAAAGGCGTGGGCAAAAACGGAGACAACGATGCTGGGGCAGAGGATAATGGGGGATATCAGCCCCTTTCGGTAGGTAGTTGCTGTGTTTTGTGAGTGTTTTATGTTTGGAGCCATCTGTAGGCCCGTGTTGCCCAAAGACACAGCTCATGTAGTTTTTCCTGCAGGCTTCTCCAGTACGCTGTGGGGTGTGGTGGACAACGGCTTTCCCCAGACCCCAGAATCCTATAACGTTGATAGAATTATCGGGGGTCAGGACTAAAATAATTGTTTTTGGAAAGGTCGGATGAGGAATTCTCCTTCAGTTGTCAACCTAAATGAGGTTTTAGGGATATTAGGTTGTAATTGTGTATGAAGTTTAATGTTGTTTGCGCGGAATACAAACGAACACACAGAAGAGAGTAAGTACACACATGTTTGTTGACAGAAAAGCTTGCGTCAGTGCATCCTGATGACCCGGACTTGGGTGCTGCGAAGGTGTTCTTTGATGGCTGTCTGCGGACGAGCAACCAGGGCGTGTTAGAACGACTGAGCGATAGCATGAAAGTCTTCTCGGCTCTTGAGTCCCTGTGCGACGCGAGCAGCGGCTCGGGCACTTTCGACCTGACCGAAACCTTGACTACGATGATGAAGATGCATTTGTAAGTAAAAGGAGCGAGAGGAGCTTGATAGCACTTCTGGTAACGTTGTATATTTGATTGATCGTATTCCTGCATAAAGCACGGTAATACGCCTTACTGCTTGCTTCCACCAGCACTCCACTCTTCGACCTGACGTTAGACGTGGATGGTGAAGATCCAGACAATTTCGTTCTCCGGCTTTCGCTGCCGACGTTCACTTCACCTTTCGGCGAGAATCTGGCGCACACGGTTTGTGTCGGGGAATACCATTCCGAGCTGGCAGCCGCCAAACAGCGAGGCGGGGTGTTCGACTTGGACGAACAGTACGACAAGTACAACGAGTGTATAGTGAGTAGTGATTAATTCTTGAATGATATGGCTGAAGTGATGAATGCTTGATACTAACTAATGTGTCCACGAGTGGATAAACACTTATAGTGTTTCTCCTACAGAGAAGAGGCAAAGGCTCGAATGCTCGCTACATGAAAATGAAGGAAATGGTGAAGAACATGGACCTAATAGGCAATCATACTGAAGTTAACATGACGGAAAGGCTGAATCAAGTCATAACCGACTTGGATTTCTTCCTTCAGCTAATTGTGCAGGCTAGTAATGATGTCTGATGGTGATATATTCAAATGAAGATAGACCTGCATAGAAGACATAGCCTTTTGCATTTCATCCGTGCCTTGCACTGTACCTATTAGTTTTCTATTGATTTCTTTACAGGAATTTCCCGAGAAGTCAACATTCCGCCTGCATAATTTGGAAAAGAAGTACGATACAATGTCTTTGGCTGAGTTGATGGCTCTGGATGGATTCAGCGAGAACGTGAGATTTGGGCAGTG
>NC_051415.1:7567256-7568304 GCF_015228065.2 Penaeus monodon
GAGATAATGGAGGATAAACTGTGCCAAATCTCGTTACTAACCATTCCCCCATCTGCTGACACGCTTTAGATCGACTGGCATAAACTCGTATCCGATCTGCTGGGCATCAGTGTCGACCCCAAGAGCATTAAGGTGCAGGTTTACTTCAAGGATCGACTGCAGAAAATCATCGAGCACGTTAACGAAAATATTTACGAGTAGGTTCAACATCCGTCGACGAATGTCTGGAAACAGGTCGTGCTTCGCAGTAGAATTATAATGATAATGGCAGTACACTATAATGACTTAGCTGAAGATGCGAAGCGTGAAAACTAATATTCAAGCTTTGGGTGGAGACACTGACCTTTCAGCGCATCGAACATTCATGCCATGTTCATGATGCTTTGGAGTGAACAGCTGTATAACGACTTCGTGGACCCCCTCGGGGTTGCCATGGGCTCTCCCGATTACTGCCTCCGCATTGTGAAGAATCTGATGCACGACTTCTCGTCTTACCTGTATCTTGAAGCCTTGGGACCCAACCTCGACGAGTATCAGCAGCAGGTGGCGTGGGCATTCCTCCTCGTATCAGTAACTGAAACATAAACCAAAGTTTTCTTTCTTTATTTACCTTTTCATACATGTAAACACTCTGACACATCCATGAGTCAAGGCGACGAGGTAACCGAGCAAGCAAGCTAAAACAAAAATAAGAAAGACATTCATTACAGAACAAATTGTTGCAACTGAAACATCTCCCTACCTTTGAGAATCCAGGTTGACTATTATCATTTTTGTATTGTGCTAAACGTTCACAGATCAACACGATGGTCCGGCTGACGAAGAAGACGGCCGAAGAGCAGCTGAGGCGAGCGCATCCTTCCTCGCCCGACAACTTACTCATCGAGAAGCTGCGCAAAATGACCGGCGAGACGATGGACCTCGAGACCTCGAAAAACATCCTGGCGCACAGCAGGACGGGGGTAAGAGCATCAGCACTACATACAGAGACTCTGACCCGGTTATTCCCAACCTTTTCTATTCTGCGGCCCCCGACCAGTATATAGTA
>NC_051415.1:7569227-7569449 GCF_015228065.2 Penaeus monodon
GCAAATCGTTTTTTCTCCAACCTTAGTCATTTCTACCATATCTTTAAAAACGATAACAAACCTGTCTTGTTCTGTTGCAGGTGAATAGTACAGGGAACTTCATTGAAGACTGCCGTACACTCTTGTTACGGTACAGATCCTACTTATATAGTATGTATGAAAGAGGACCCTCCAATCCTGAAGTTATGTAAGTTTGTCTGCGCAGATGTTTGTTTAAGAATG
>NC_051415.1:7569800-7571682 GCF_015228065.2 Penaeus monodon
ATGCTTAATATTTTGTGACTTAGGTTTTTTGTTTTATCTGCAGTTAATTTTCGAAACAACAGTTTTCAATGGATTTCCAGCTTGACTGATATAAATCCTTTCATTCCTTTTGCCTAAGGCTTTTGTAAGGTATTTATTCACAATTCATCGAAGTGAAGATAGTAAATTCGCTGCACAGTGCACAGTTCTCCATTCTGCCGCTCAAATGCGAACTTTGGTTCAGGACGCGTGCTTCCACGGCCTTGGCTGCTAGAATATTTAGTTTTCAGCAAAGAAAGTTCACTGTTAGTTCCCGCGTGTTACAGACCTTGTAAAACATCGTGTAATAAAGCAGGGACAATCTTTAAAGTCAGTTTGGACTTAGAGCACTTAAAAAAGATGTCCAGGCGATCGTTTTTTAAGCAACCATCTCGTTGCAGGTGGAATCAGTTCCTTCTACCTTACAAAAGTTACGGTACCTACGTCTACGCCATGAACAAATTCTGTGAGTTTGAACTACACTCATTTTGAGTAAAATAACAAGTATAAGATAAACTAACGTCATTAAACAAACTATGCATATGTGGATTGCATTAATCCCACAACTTTATTTCCGGCCACTGTCTGATTGAATTTTCACTTGCAGTGATCCCGTACGGTGCCATGGCAGCCCCGCTCTTCTATGGCGACGATGTCCCCCATTATGTCAACTTCGCTGGCATTGGTCACATGATCGCACACGAGCTCATGCACAGCTTTGACGGCACAGGTGAGCACAGATCCCCTTTTATGCACATGCAACATAGTAGAGGTGGGCTTAATCGATTACAATAATCAAATACATCGTTTACTAAAGAAAAAAACAATCGACTTTTCTGATAACAGAATATCTACAGTGATAACTCTGGTAATCAGATCATCTCCCTGCCGTTCGTTCATTATACCATCACCCTGTCATGATGTCATCCTTTCTCAGTGCTACGCTGCCCATCCCATCCATACGTAAAATATTGACCAAAAATTCAAGTCATTGCAAATCATTTTCTTTCCTTATAGTAATCATTAACAGCGCTTCCCATTTTTTTCTAGTATCACCCACCACAGCAGTAATGGCTGTCCAAATGGGCTCAAAGAGATCTGGGTTATATAGGCATAATTTTTTATCATGAACAAATAAATAACAACTCCCCCCCCCCCCTTAGTGGGAAAGGGCCGAGTCAACTCATGCTTTGGTCTCCCGAAGGCTAGAAATGGCAGCTAGGATATACAATTAAAGCTTATTTTTATTGTTATATTATAGAATAATTTATCTGTTTGTAATTCTAAATCTTGCAAATTGTAAGGAAACGACCAAAAAAAGCTTGTAGGCAGATGAAAAATCGTGACACGTTAGCGGTATATTGGAATGAATTATTTTGCTGACATGTGAACTTAAAATGTGACTTTCTCCGTAGGTATCTACTACGACGGCGAAAGAAGAAACCAGGACAAGATCTCAGAGAGCCAAGCTTATGTGCCTCATACTGAGTGTCTGTCAGAAAAACTCATTTACCCTCAGTATGTTAATACAACAAGTGATCTTGACACAAACTTTACGGTCAGTGTTCTAGTTTTTAAGCTTGCTTAAGGTGCATATTCAATGCCATAAACATTTTCCATACACATAAATGGGAACAATTCCAATACTGGAAGATTTTAAGTAAAGTAGACAGTGCAAGTTTGCCTAGGCTCAGAAAGAGAATTTACGTAAGTTTATGCGAGCGTAAGTGTAAGTACCGTTTTCTCTTCTACAGCTGCCTCACCGCCTCGCCCTCAACGAGCTCCTCTCGGACTCCGCGGCCACCAGACTGGCTTGGGAAACTTACATCTCCTTACGTGAGTAATTCAAGATACAGTCTTTTGA
>NC_051415.1:7571726-7573428 GCF_015228065.2 Penaeus monodon
CGTGAGTTGTGTCATTCAAATCGCGATCAGCCGGCATGCGGGGAATGGGGTGGGATGACGGGAACGCTGGCTTGATCAAGTTTTGCCTAATAAAGTAGTCCTAATGAAAATGATTTAGTCTGTCCATAATTATTTTATTACCATTGTTCACCTTAAACGTCTCCCTTTAAAATGAATGAAATGATTATTATATATTGTTTGAAAAGGGGCATAATTAGATGAAATTAGCTAATCTGAAGAAATCGCCATTAAGTCAAAGTATGTAGGCTAATTGCGGTTACATTACACAAATGCAGTTATATACTGCAAATTCAGTTGTGATAAAATTGCAGTTTAATAGTTTACCTTATAATTTCATGCTCCAAATTAGGTTTATCTGCTTACGATTGCATATGTACTCTAACAGTAGTATGCCCCAAAGAACAATTGTATACCTTAGATTGCAATATTATACTCTTGCGTCTAAGTGCAAGCTCATAACTGAAATATGTTCTTTTGAATACAATTTTATATTTTAAACCACAAATTTATACATCAAATTACAGTTACCTCCTAACTTACAATTACATGCTCTAATTTACAATTCTATACTGCAAATGAAGACGATAACGACATTGCAGACCGTAGGTACCTTAACAATACAATAACTTGTACACTTCCCAACAGTCACAGGCGTTGCAGCTCCAACATCGTCGCCAAGCACACCACTCACAGGTATTTACACAATATGTTCTTTCGAAAGAGCATATGACACAGGGTAATCTGTACACATTTCCAAAACATCTAAATTGACGAAGCCTAGGCATACAGTACACTTCATGAAGTTCCTTGGTTGCATTCTCACACTTTTATTGCTGGACATGCCATTGTATAGTTATATAGCAAGAACCGATTATGCACTGACTGTTTCAAGTTCTGTTCCTTGGAATCGACTTGAAGATGTACACTACCAGTCTTCATTAGCATGAGCCAGCATTTCCCCTAACAATGTTGACCTCCCTCCTCGATGCTAACCTTGCCTTCAATGGACGCTCCACCAGGTGGACGGGGTGGAAGCAGCCAGCCCAGCCGCCGCCGACGATCCCTGGACTGGTATCCCCCAGGAGCTCGAGCCAAACGCCAGGCCGTGATGCCGCCTCCGGGACCTATTAAACCCTTGCCTTCGACCAACACTTCGGAGCCAAAACTGCCTTTCCTGGACCTGACACCCATTCAACTGTACTTCCTCCGCACAGCGCAGGTAATTTCTTTGTTTTGATTTCTACTATTCATCAATTTACTCATGCATAAAACATGGCCCCATCTTTCCTCCGAGCTATGAGGATGATTGTTATATCTAATCCTCACCCCCCACCCCCAAACTCTGAGCTGCTTCCAAGTTTCAATTGAATGAGCCATAAAATCTCTTCGTGATCAGACGCAGTGCAGCGCCACCAGTGACATCATGTTTAACGTCAAAGAGGATGAGCATCTGCCATCTCGCCTCAGGTACTGTTCTGCCATACATTTGTGTTTAAGAAAGATTTGTGGTATTTGCCATTATCTCCATAGTGATTGGCTGTATAATTGACAGGTTTAGATTAGCCTCGTTCATCATAATGGCTTCTATTCATTTAAGAAAAATAATAGATATGTGTCGGTTATGACTATCTTTACATTTAGTTTTAAGGACGCGTTAGTTATGTTCAGAGAAGGTTGCCTC
>NC_051415.1:7574060-7574222 GCF_015228065.2 Penaeus monodon
CGTTTTCCTTCCCTCCGTACAGAGTGAATATGATTCTGATGAACGACCCGCTGTTCGCCGAGGCCTTCCAGTGCCAGGGGGGGGAGCCCATGGTGGCCGACGAGCAGTGCGACTTCTCCTTGGGGTAGAGGAGCGTCTCCATCTGCTCTCAATTTCTTTTCT
>NC_051415.1:7574288-7574461 GCF_015228065.2 Penaeus monodon
GTCTATGCCATGCTAATGATTGTCATTACTTCCTCTGTCAAGTATCAGTGATTTGTCATGTGAATCAAATAAATACTGTTAAAACGATTGTGAATGAAAGAACGTCTGTGAACTGATTCTCAAATGTTCTTGCAAATAAGAAAAGAAACTGAAAAATAACAATGTGTAAATAA
>NC_051415.1:7574505-7574791 GCF_015228065.2 Penaeus monodon
ACCTTTTCCTTTAGTCGGTGTTTCTTTGGCACAGTGAAATAGCCGACTGGGAAATTTGATTAATCCAACTTATTTTTTTCCTGATGAATGCTGCCTTCCAAGTTCATTTTTTGTTCGGAAATATGAATGTCTAGAGTGAAATATTTATGTATTCTTCCACTTTGCTGCTGTTTTAAAATTGTTAGTGCGAATATTTAATGTTGTCATAGGTGTGTAAGTGAAGCCTTGTGGTTATTGTGTTTAGGAAAAAAAGATGTTTTAAAAAGGGGGAAGGGGTTTTTATTCT
>NC_051415.1:7575038-7575625 GCF_015228065.2 Penaeus monodon
AAAAAAATACATATATATTTTAATATTTTTTTTTTGAAAACAAACCCCTTTAAAAAAAAACCATTTTTAATTATTTTCATATGTTTTGTGTGTGTTTGCGAAACTTATGTTTTCACCCGACACATACACACATAGTATATTAAATTTTTTTCCCTGAAACCTAAAGGGTTTTAACCACCCCATGGCCATGCCCAAAAAGAGAAAAGGAACAAAAAATACAAAAATACCTTGTTTTGCACACTGAAAACCACTTTACATGAAAAATAACACACAAAAAAAAGGGCCAATTCTAACCCCATACTTTTTTAAAGCAAAAATAAAAAACAGGATAATAAAAAAGCCTACGGACACCACCCCACACCACACACCGAAAACATTTCCTTTCCGGGGGGGTTTTAAAGCACTCTGACAAAGGGCGGAGCAAAAGGGAAACGGCTCCTCGCTTTTTCCCCGAAACGGGCGTCGGGTGTGAATTTTTCCAGTCTTTCCCCGGCCAAAAGTATGAGTAAGTGCGCTTTGTCAGGGAGATTTTTTTTTTTTCTGGTATACTAAATGTAAATGTTAAAGGTGGGGAGGGGGTTTTGCAA
>NC_051415.1:7575781-7576415 GCF_015228065.2 Penaeus monodon
GACCATTTTTATATTTTAGGTGGGGGCGAGTTTTTGTGGGGTTTTTTGTTTTTTTTGGGGGTATGTGTGGGGTGGGTGTTTTTCGGGGATACAAAAATTCTGGGGCTAAAGGTACATTTTTTATTTGTAGCTGAATGCCCCGCGATTAAACTAAATGTTAACGCAAAAAATTTAAAACCTGGAGGGGGGTTTTTTGGGGTTTCACCCCTTTTAATTGTAATGAATTTCTGTATCTAATAATCTGTAGGGTAATTTAAAACCCCTAGGGACTCCAACAACAGTTTGGGGACTGAATAATAAAGGGTTTTGTGGCTCGATGTTATGCCCCAAAAATTTCCACCGTGGGGGTTTTTAAAGGGCCCACGGGCCGTCAGAGCCCAGTCCCCGGGGGGAACCCGAAGCACAGTCGACCTTGTCTAATGGGTTTTCCAGGAACTTGCCAAATTTTGTCTTTATGAACGGGATTTAAACTATGATTGGGATTATTTTTTTAAACTCACACAAATTTTGGTTGGGGAACAAACACACACACGCACGTCTTTGAGCTACAGGTAATACAGAAAAAATAGATTTACTATCCAGTTTTATTTTGGAGTAGCCTCGGCATGTACATGTATGTGTCTGTGTGTGTATA
>NC_051415.1:7576939-7578110 GCF_015228065.2 Penaeus monodon
TTTATCAAAATATCTCCCCTTTTTTATATAACCCAATTTCTCTTTCTCATCTATTTACCCGATCTACCCCTCTACCCTATCTCATGTTTATTAAAAAAACCGCATGCATTAAACGAATCCCCACCCCAAGGGCCGAAAAATAAATACACCACTTTTCCCCCAAAGTTTTATTTTCGTATGGCATGTGTCCATTTTACTCTCAGGTTTTTATCAATTTTAAAATCCTTTTTTGCTCTTTTGGGGGAGAGGCTTTATAAAGGTTTCAAAGAAAATTAAAAAAATTTTAAAACATTTATCTGCTTATTTTCTCAGATAGCTCGGTGCTTTACCTGTTTATCATTAATTCCAAAAATGCTCCTTTGACGAGACGCAGAACTTTAAGGGGAAGTCTAAGAACCCTTATCATGACACCCCACCCGCCATACCATCTCAAAATATGGCCACAAGATGACACGCACGCCCCTCACCGTTCCTTAACCAGCACGAACGTAGACCCAAAGGGCGCCTAGGAGGACCCAGTTAACTCTCCCTCGGTCGGTGGAGATGGGCCCGGGGAAACCTGTATTATAAGTAACCCCTGGGAAACCGGGAATTTTAGGCGTCCCAAGCTATTCGGGCCCGTTGAAAACAATTTCATTTTTATCCTGTGAATTTGGGCGGTTTTGTGTTTTTGTGTGTGGGGTTTGTTTGTTGTTTGATGTGTGTGGGCTTGGAATGGCTTGTGTCTGTTTTTTGGGGGGTGTGGTTGGTTTTTGTGTTTGATGTTTCGTTTGGCCCCGTGTGGGGTTTTTTGATGTATGTTTTGCACGCGTGCGTGTTGACTGGGGGCAGTCAGCCAATTTGGGAAATTTTTAAAAGTTATTCATTTTAACTTACCCTGATTTTTAAAAGTTTTTTTCGACATTTCCTCTCCTTAAATTTTGTTTAAAATTTATTTTGCTGTTTTTTCCTTCACGTATATTTAAAAAAGTAGATCACCCAGACATACTAAAAAAGATTGGGGTTTAAAACCAAATTTTACTATTTAAACAATATATTTCGCATATTTTAAAAACCCTGAGAAATTTGTAATTTGGGTGACGCAAAACCCCTGCTTTTATAGGAATAAGAAGCCTTCGTTTCAGGGCCAGAATTAGCCTCATTTGGCAAAAGATCAGGGATATCCCATAAA
>NC_051415.1:7578565-7578835 GCF_015228065.2 Penaeus monodon
AAAATTTTGGGTAGTAGAATTTTTTATTAACTGAGGATTCGGGCAAAATGATAATATAGCTTTTTTAAAAAATTTTTTAAATTTTCCCCGTGAAAGTTCAGTGCGCGCCCCCCCCGCACCCCGCGCGGCACAAAACAACACACACACAAATATGTATGTAAATGTTAACATACATATATTTCTGTGGTTGTTTCTGTTATTTTTTCATCCGTGTTTACATGTGCACGATTATGTTGCGCTTGCTTGCTTGTGCATGCAGGCAGGGAAGTC
>NC_051415.1:7582598-7582960 GCF_015228065.2 Penaeus monodon
CGCTCTAATCTTAGCTATACAGCGGTACGCCAAGACAAGACTAGCCTCATGAGTTTTCACGATTATCATGGATGTTTTCGCAGAAAAGTGTTGTAGACGAGAACCGGAAGAGAGAGAAAGGCGCGCAAGGAAGACGAAGAGGAAAAGGACGCTGAGGCAGTGAGGATGGCAGGAGCGACGAAGAGAACCACGGTCTGTTTGACGACTGTGGCTGTTGTGTTCATCGTCGTGATCATCATCTTTTGCGTTATGCCGAAACCCTGCAGGAAGGGCGATGCCTGCTATGACGAGGTATTCGTCGCTCTTATGGTTCTAATGTTAATATCATTATTGCTATTATTATTGACAATAACATCAATGTT
>NC_051415.1:7583705-7583770 GCF_015228065.2 Penaeus monodon
GAGAGGGAGGGAAAGAAAATCTACGTAGGTGTTTTCTGGTGTTTCATGTTTGAATATGTGTCTAA
>NC_051415.1:7583798-7583921 GCF_015228065.2 Penaeus monodon
TGACTGGCTGCTGAACCATGAATAGGGCGAATTAGGGGAAAACAATCTGAAACCTCATTTCACACACATGCTCAAGGATCAACATTTACATAACAGCATGAGTTAATGCTCAAGACGAGACAC
>NC_051415.1:7584122-7584274 GCF_015228065.2 Penaeus monodon
AAGTTGGCTCTCAAGGGAGTTGATACCATATCAAATCTTTATTGGAAATAAAATCTATATAGAGATGAGCACAAATAGCACAAAGTTTATTCATCTGTTTTCGTAAAATTCTATTTTCATTTAACTTGATACATTTACAAAAATCAATAGTT
>NC_051415.1:7584356-7584460 GCF_015228065.2 Penaeus monodon
CTGTGTTTGACAAGAAAAGTTTCCAAATATTTCTAGTGACTATTTCAAAAACGAAAAGAAATCTCTATGCTCATGGTTTGTTTCTTTGACCTTCGGATACAGAA
>NC_051415.1:7584559-7584664 GCF_015228065.2 Penaeus monodon
TTACGCGTTACAGGTCTGATGAGTCGACTTTCAATGATAACATGAAACGGTACAACACGTGGCCGAAACTCGGAACAACCTACCAAGAGTTAGAACTTGCCTTGC
>NC_051415.1:7585530-7585755 GCF_015228065.2 Penaeus monodon
AGTCTTTATACCACCAATCCACCCACATACCACATACAAGCGTCTTTGTAAAGCAAGTATATTCCATCGACAAACCTGAATTTGGTTGCTAGAGGCACCTGTGGCCTTTTGTCTTAGAGTTTTCAGAGTCAATGCAATACAATATAAGCGTCAGTTATATTTCCAGAAGAATTTATTCAGAGAATCAAAGAAACAAGATGAAACATGGTGATTGATTCGTTGTTT
>NC_051415.1:7586841-7589249 GCF_015228065.2 Penaeus monodon
CAAAGGAACAAAGGCGAAGAGTGGCTATGTCCCGGCGTCATCACTGCACTAATACAAACCGAGACCTACCCGTGTACGTGAAACCACGTCAACTGAGCAGGTGAAGTTATAAGCCTGTGGACCGTTAGGCGAGGACTACATCTTCGACCAGTGATTCTTCCACCTCAACCTCGTGGTCCACTGCATCTTCTGAAAGCCTGCACCGTAACGAAATATTGACATGGAGGCCCCAGTACTGAGCGTGCGTTTGGAGACGTCGATCGCGTTGAAAACGACGCATGTGACCAAGGGGCAGATGAGAAGACAACTGAGGCTGTGGCAATAACGGAGACAACTGAGGCTGTGGCAATAACGGATACAACTGAGGCTGTGGCAATAACGGACACAACTGAGGCTGTGGCAATAACGGAGACAACTGAGGCTGTGGCAATAACGGATACAACTGAGGCTGTGGCAATAACGGAGACACCTGAGGCTGTGCCAATACCGGAGACAACTGAGGCTGTGGCAATAACGGAGACAACTGAGGCTTTGACATTAACGGAGACAACTGAGGCTGTGACATTAACGGACACAACTGAGGCTGTGGCAATAACGGATACAACTGAGGCTGTGGCAATAACGGACACAACTGAGGCTGTGACAATAACGGACACAACTGAGGCTGTGACATTAACGGTGACAACTGAGGCTGTGGCAATAGCGGAGGTAGCTGCAGAAACAACGGAGTCTGAAACAACAATAACAACAACTGAAGAGATTCCAACAACCACAGAGGAATATACTTCCACTTACATGGAAGGTGCGCATCTATTTCTGACAAAGGCACATTCTGTCACAAATGTCTATGCATATATAATTGCATGCTTACAAATGACTAAATCTTAGCCATCGTAATATCTCCTCCGTTCACTTTTGCAGGGAGGGACTGCAACACTAGTACTTGCAGACGTCTGGCGGCGCGCATGCTGGACATGATGGATAATGGGGATATCAGCCCCTGTGCGGTAGGTAGTGTGCTGTGTCTAGTGAGTGTTGATGTGGAGCCATTGTGTAGGCACAGTGTTGCCAAAGACACAGCACTCATGTGAGTTTTCCTGCAGGACTTCTACCAGTACGCATGTGGCGGTGTGGTGGACAACGGCTTCCTCAGACCCGAGAATCCTCAGTACTATGTTGATAGAATTATCGGAGGTCAGTGACTAACATAAGTTAGTTGCTTGAAAGGTCGGATGAGGAATTCTCCTTCAGTTGTCAACCTAAATGAGGTTTTAGGGATATTAGGTTGTAATTGCGCATGAAGTTTAATGTTGTTTGCGCGGAATACAAACGAACACGCAGAAGAGAGTAAGTATACACATGTTTGTTGACAGAAAAGCTTGCGTCAGTGCATCCTGATGACCCGGACTTGGGTGCTGCGAAGGTGTTCTTTGATGGCTGTCTGCGGACGAGCAACCAGGGTGTGTTAGAACGACTGAGCGATAGCATGAAAGTCTTCTCGGCTCTTGAGTCCCTGTGCAACGCGAGCAGCGGCTCGGGCACTTTCGACCTGACCGAAACCTTGACTACGATGATGAAGATGCATTTGTAAGTAAAAAAAGCGAGAGGAGCTTGATAGCACTTCTGGTAACGTTGTATATTTGATTGATCGTATTCCTGCACAAAGCAATACGCCTTACTGCTTGCTTCCACCAGCACTCCACTCTTCGACCTGACGTTAGACGTGGATGGTGAAGATCCAGACAATTTCATTCTCCGGCTTTCGCTGCCGACGTTCACTTCACCTTTCGGCGAGAATCTGGCGCACACGGTTTGTGTCGGGGAATACCATTCCGAGCTGGCAGCCGCCAAACAGCGAGGCGGGGTGTTCGACTTGGACGAACAGTACGACAAGTACAACGAGTGTATAGTGAGTAGTGATTAATTCTTGAATGATATGGCTGAAGTGATGAATGCTTGATACTAACTAATGTGTCCACGAGTGGATAAACACTTACAGTGTTTCTCCTACAGAGAAGAGGCAAAGGCTCGAATGCTCGCTACATGAAAATGAAGGAAATGGTGAAGAACATGGACCTAATAGGCAATCATACTGAAGTTAACATGACGCAAAGGCTGAATCAAGTCATAATCGACTTGGATTTCTTCATTCAGCCAATTGTGCAGGCTAGTAATGATGTCTGATGGTGATATATTCAAATGAAGATAGCCTGCATAGAAGACATAACCTTTTGTATTTCATCCGTGCCTTGCACTGTACCTATTAGTTTTCTATTGATTTCTTTACAGGAATTTCCCGAGAAGTCAACATTCCGCCTGCATAATTTGGAAAAGAAGTACGATACAATGTCTTTGGCTGAGTTGATGGCTTTAGATGGATTCAGCGAGAACGTGAGATTTGGGCAGTG
>NC_051415.1:7589437-7590510 GCF_015228065.2 Penaeus monodon
GAGATAATGGAGGATAAACTGAGGAGCCAAAGCTCGTTACTAACCCCTCCCCTGTCTGGTTCTGAACGCCTCAGATCGACTGGCATAAACTGTATCCGATCTGCTGGGCATCAGTGGTCGACCCCAAGAGCATTAAGGTGCAGGTTTACTTCAAGGATCGACTGCAGAAAATCTCGAGCACGTTAACGAAAATATTTACGAGTAGGTTCAACATCCGTCGACGAATGTCTGGAAACGAGTAGTGCTTCGCAGTAGAATGATAATGAAAATGGCAGTACACTATAATGACTTAGCTGGAGATGTGAAGCGTGAAAACTATTATTCAAGCTTTGGGTGGAGACAAAAAATAATATTCCAGTCTTACTGACCTTTCAGCGCATCGAACATTCATGCCATGTTCATGATGCTTTGGAGTGAACAGCTGTATAACGACTTCGTGGACCCCCTCGGGGTTGCCATGGGCTCTCCCGATTACTGCCTCCGCATTGTGAAGAATCTGATGCACGACTTCTCGTCTTACCTGTATCTTGATGCCTTGGGAGCCAATCTCGACGAGTATCAGCAGCAGGTGGCGTGGCCATTCCTCCTCGTATCAGTAACTGAAATATAAACCAAAGTTTTCTTTCTTTATTTACCTTTTCATACATGTAAACCTTTTGACACATCCATGAGTCGAGGCGACGAGGCAAACGAGCAAGCAAGCCAAAGCAAAAATAAGAAAGACATTCATTACAGAACAAATTGTTGCAACTGAAACATCTCCCTACCTTTGAGAATCCAGGTTGACTATTATCATTTTTGTATTGTACTAAACGTTCGCAGATCAACACGATGGTCCGGCTGACGAAGAAGACGGCCGAAGAGCAGCTGAGGCGAGCGCATCCTTCCTCGCCCGACAACTTACTCATCGAGAAGCTGCGCAAAATGACCGGCGAGACGATGGACCTCGAGACCTCGAAAAACATCCTGGCGCACAGCAGGACGGGGGTAAGAGCATCAGCACTACATACAGAGACTCTGACCCGGTTATTCCCAACCTTTTCTATTCTGCGTCCCCCGACCAGTATATAGTA
>NC_051415.1:7591420-7591647 GCF_015228065.2 Penaeus monodon
CTACCATCAATGCAAATCGTTCTTTTTAGTCATTTCTACCATATCTTTAAAAATGATAACAAACCTGTCTTATTCTATTGCAGGTGAATAGTACAGGGAACTTCATTGAAGACTGCCGTACACTCTTGTTACGGTACAGATCCTTCTTATATAGTATGTATGAAAGAGGACCCTCCAATCCTGAAGTTATGTAAGTTTGTCTGCGCAGATGTTTGTTTAAGAATGCG
>NC_051415.1:7592119-7594106 GCF_015228065.2 Penaeus monodon
ATTGTTTCATCTGCGGTTAATTTTCGACACAACAGTTTTCAATGGATTTCCAATTTGACTGATATACGACCTTTCATTCCTTTTGCCTAAGGCTTTTGTAAGGTATTTATTCACAATTCATCGAGGTGAAGATGGTAAATTCGCTGCACGGTGCACAGTTCTCAATTCTGCCGCACAAATGCGATCTTTGGTTCAGGACGCGTGCTTCCACGGCCTTGGCTGCTAGAGTATTTAGTTTTCAGCAAAGAAAGTTCACTGTTCCCGCGTGTTACAGACCTTGTAAAACATCGTGTAATAAAGCAGGGACAATCTTTAAGGTCAGTTTGGGCTTAGAGCACTTAAAAAAGATGTCCAGGCGATCGTTTTTTAAGCAACCATCTCGTTGCAGGTGGAATCAGTTCCTTCTACCTTACAAAAGTTACGGTACCTACGTCTACGCCATGAACAAATTCTGTGAGTTTGAACTACACTCATTTTGAGTAAAATAACAAGTATAAGATAAAGTAAAGTCATTAAACAAACTATGCATATGTGGATTGCATTAATCCCACAACGTTATTTCCGGCCACTGTCTGATTGAATTTTCACTTGCAGTGATCCCGTACGGTGCCATGGCAGCCCCGCTCTTCTATGGCGACGATGTCCCCCATTATGTCAACTTCGCTGGCATTGGTCACATGATCGCACACGAGCTCATGCACAGCTTTGACGGCACAGGTGAGCACAGATCCCCTTTTATGCACATGCAACACAATAGAGGTGGGCTTAACCGATTAAAATAATCGAATACATCGTTTACTAAAGAAAAAACAATCGACCTTTTTTTGATAACAGAATATCTACAGTGATAACTCTTGTAATCAGATCATCTGAAATTATAATTTTCGGTGAAAAGTAAGAGAAAATGGTACAGAATTATCATGCTATTCCTCCACCACAGCACCCTGCCATTTCTCCATCACACTTTCATTTTATAATTACTTCACCACACCATCACCCTGCGCTTCCTCCACCACACCACCACCCTGCCGTTCCTCCACCACACTGCCACCCTGCCGTTCCTCTACCACACAGCCATGCTGCCATTCGTTCATTATACCATCACCCTGTCATGATGTCATCCTTTCTCAGTGCTACGCTGCCCATCACATCCATGCGTAAAATATCGACCAAAAATTCAAGTCATTGCTAATCACTTTCTTTCCTATAGTAAACAAATGGGTTCAAAGAGATCTGGGGTATATAGGCATAACTTTTTATCATGAACATATAAATAACAATCCCCCCCTCCCTCTCGGTGGGAAAATGCCGAAATGGGAGCTGGTGCGCACATTCGGTATTTAGCACTAGGTCATATAATTAAAGCTTACTTTTTATTGTTATATTATATAATAATGTATCGGTTTGTAATTCTAAATCTTGCAAATTGTAAGGAAACGACTGTAAAAGCTCGTAGGTAGATGAAAAATCGTGACACGTCAGCGGTATATTGGAATGGATTATTTTGCTGACATGTGAACTTAAAATGTGACGTTCTCCGTAGGTATCTACTACGACGGCGAAAGAAGAAACCAGGACAAGATCTCAGAGAGCCAAGCTTATGTGCGTCATACTGAGTGTCTGTCAGAAAAACTCATTTATTTTAATACAACTGGTCTTGACATAAACTTTACGGTCAGTCTACTAGCTTTTAAGCTTGCTTAAGGTGCATAAGCAATGCTATAAACATTTTCCATACACATAAATGGGAACAATTCCAATACTGAAAGATTTTAAGTAAAGTAGACAAGTTTACCTAGGTTCAGAAAGAGAATTTACGTAAGTTTATGCGAGCGTAAGTGTAAGTTCCGTTTTCTCTTCTACAGCTGCCTCACCGCCTTGCCCTCAACGAGCTCCTCTCGGACTCCGCGGCCACCAGACTGGCTTGGGAAACTTACATCTCCTTACGTGAGTAATTCAAGATACAGTCTTCTGAGAATGGGGCAAG
>NC_051415.1:7594159-7595775 GCF_015228065.2 Penaeus monodon
ACGTGAGTTGTGTCATTCAGATCACGATCAGCCGGCATACGGGGAATGGGGTGGGGTGACGGGAACGGGAACGCTAGCTTGATCAAGTTTTGCCTAATACTGTACTTCTAACAAAAATTATTTAGACTGTCCACAATTATTTTATTTTCATTGTTCACTTTAAACGTCTCCCTTTAAAATGAGTGAGATGATTATTATATATTGTTTGAAAGAGTCAGGCTGCAAAGGGGCATAATTAGATGAAATTAGCCATTAAGTCAAAGCATCTAGGCTAATTGCAGTTACATTACAGAATTGCAGTTATATACTGCAAATTCAGTTGAGTGATAAAGTTGCAATTTAATAGTTTACCTTATAATTTCAAGCTCCAAATTAGGTTTATCTGCTCATGATTGCAATTGTGTACTCTAACAGTTGTATGCCCCAAAGAACAATTGTATACTTTAGATTGCAATAATATACTCTTGCGTCTAAGTGCAAGCTCACAACTGATATATGTCCTTTTGAATACAATTTTACATTTTAAACTACAATTTATACATCAAATTACAGTTATGTCCTAACTTGCAATTACATGCTCTAATTTACAATTCTATACTGCAAATGAAGACGATAACGATATTGCAGAACATAGGTACCTCAACAATACAATAACTTGTACACTTCCCAACAGTCACAGGCGTTGCAGCTCCTACATCGTCGCCAAGCACACCACTCACAGGTATTTACACAATATGTTCTTTCGAAAGAGCATATGGCACAGGGTAATCTGTACACATTTCCAAAACATCTAAATTGACGAAGCCCAGACATACAGTACACTTCACGAAATTCCTTGGTTGCATTCTCACACTTTTATTGCTGGACATGCCATTGTATAGTTATAAAGCAAGAACCGATTATGCACAGACCTGTTGTCACTTCGCTTCAAGTTCTGTTCCTTGGAATCGACTTGAAGATGTACACTGCCAGTATGTATTAGCATGAGCCAGCACTTGCCTTGATAATGTTGACCTCCCTCCTCCATGCTAACCTTGCCTTCAATGGACGCTCCACCAGGTGGACGGGGTGGAAGCAGCCAGGCCAGCCGCCGCCGACGATCCCTGGACTGGTATCCCCCAGGAGCTCGAGCCAAACGCCAGGCCGTGATGCCGCCTCCGGGACCTACTAAACCCTTGCCTTGTACCAACACTTCGGAGCCAAAACTGCCTTTCCTGGACCTGACACCCATTCAACTGTACTTCCTCCGTACAGCACAGGTAATTTCTTTGTTTTGATTTCTACTATTTATCATTTTACTGGTGCATAAAGTATGGCCCTATCTTTCCTCTAGGCCGTAAGGCTGAATGTTATACCTAATCTGAGCTGCTTCCAAGTTTCAAATGAATAAACCACAACATCTCTTCGTGATCAGACGCAGTGCAGCGCCACCAGTGACATCACGTTTAACGTCAAAGAGGATGAGCACTTGCTATCTCACCTCAGGTAATGCACTGTCTTACATTCGTGTTAGATAAAGATTTGCGATATTTGCCATTATAATTATACGATTGTCTGTATAATGTCACATACAGATTAGCCTCCTTCATCATATGCGCTCGTGCACGCATACACTC
>NC_051415.1:7595993-7599830 GCF_015228065.2 Penaeus monodon
ACACAAATTTAAGAAAAAAGGGGGGGAAAAGGGAAAAATGGGTTTGTCTTGGGGTCCTACTGGAATTAACAGACCTAGGCTGTCTAACAGCAACTGAGGCGTAATTAAACAACAAGGGGCTGGGGCTAAGGGGAGACAATCTTTAAAAAAACGAGTGACTTAAATAAAGCCTCCTGGGGGCCGGGGGGCAACCTTCAAAAGGGGCCTGACGGGAAAAACGAAATATTGAAAATGGGAGGTTTTCACAGCCCCGGGGCGTGCTTGGAGAAGGGGCTGTTGGAAAAAGGGAACCGATGTGAAAAAGGGCAAAATGGGAAAAACAACCTGAGCTTGGGGAAATAAGGGAGACAATGGGGCGGTGGCAAAAAACGGAGAAAATGAGGTGTGCAAAAAGGAGACAACGAGGCTGTGCCCTTAAGGGGTAAAATGGGTGTGCAAAAACGGAGCAACTGAGGCGTGGCAAAAAAGGGAACAACTGAGCTGGGGGAAAATAAGGGAGACAACTGGGGCGGGGAAATAACGGAAAAATGAGGCTGGGGCAAAACGGACAACTGAGCTGTGCATTAAGGGAGACAACTGAGGCTGTGGCAATAACGGAACAACTGGGGGCGTGGCAATAACGAGAAAACTGAGGCTGTGCAATAACGAACAACTGAGGCGTGAAAAAAACGGACAATGATCCTGGGGAAATAAGGAAACTAGGCTGTGCTTAACGGAACAACTGAGGCTGTGACAAAACGGAAAAACTGAGGCTGTGGCAATGGGATACACGGCTGGGGCAAAAACGGAAAAACTGGGGGCTGGGGCTTTAAGGAGACAAGGGGGCTTGAAATAAGGGATACAACTGGAGGTGTCAAAAAGGGAACAACTGAGGCTGTGGCAATAAGGGGGACAAACTGGGCTTGCCTTTAACGGAAAATGGGGGTTTGGGGAAAATAACGGGACAACTGGGGCGTGCAAAAACGATACAATGAGCTGGACTTTAAACGGACAACTGAGGCGTGGCAATAACGGAGACAACTGACTTGACATTAACGGAGAAAACTGGGGCTGTGGCAATAACGGAACAATGAGCTGTGACATTAGGAGAAACTGGGGCTTGGCAAAACGGGACAACTGAGGTTTGGGGAAATTAGGGGGGAAAAGGGACCAACTGAGGCTGTGACTTTAACGGAAAAACTGAGGCTGTGGCAATAAGGGAAACTGAGGCTGTGCAAAAACGGACACAACGAGGTGGGGCATAACGGAAAAATGAGGCGGGGCATTAACGGGAAACTGAGGCGGGGGCAATAGTGGAGGAGCTGCAGAGACAACAGGAAACAACAATCAACAATGAAGAGATTCCAACAACCACAGGGAATATATTTTCCCCTTACTGGAAGGGGCATCTTTTTCTGAAAAAGGCCTTCTGTCACAAAATGTCATGCAATTATAATTGTTGTTTAAAAATGAAAAATCTTCCATCGTTTCCCTCCGTTCATTTTTGCAGGGGGGCTGCAACATATATTGCAGACGTCGGGCGGGCCCCCTGGGGACATGATGGAAAAAGGGGATATCGCCCTGTCGGTAGGTGTGGCTGTTTAGTGGTTTTTGTTGGAGCCATTGTGTAGGCACAGTGGCCAAAACCAGCATCATGTGAGTTTTCCTGCAGCTTTACCGTACGCATGGGGCGGTGTGGTGGCAACGGTTTCCCTTTAGCCCCGAGAATCCCAGTACTATTTTGATAAAATTTTATCGGGGGTCAGTGACTAAAAAAATTTATTGCTTAAAAGGTCGGATGAGGAAATTCCCCTTTCATTGTCAACCAAAATGGGGTTTTTGGGGGTATTAGGTTTTAATTGCGCATGAAGTTTAATGTTGTTTGCGCGGAATACAAACAACACGCAGAAGAGAGTAAGTAACCATGTTTTTGACAGAAAAACTTTCGTCAGTGCATCCTATACCCGGGGCTTTGGGGGCTGCGAAGGGGTTTTTTTTTTGATGGCTGTCTGGGACAGCAACCAGGTGTGTTAGAACGCTGACGATAGCATGAAAGTCTTTTTTCGGCTCTTGAGTCCCTGTGCAAAAGCGAGCAGCGCTCGGGGACTTTCGACCTGACCGAAACCTTGACACGATAGAAGAGCATTTTTAATAAAAAAAACGAGAGGAGCTTGATAGCACTTTTTGGGAACGTTGTATATTTGATGATCGTATTTCCCGCCAAAGCAAAAAGCCTTTCTGCTTTCTTCCACCACACCCACTCTTTGACCTACGTTAACGTGGATGGGGAAAATCCAACAATTTCATTTCCGGCTTTCGCTCCGACGTTTACTTCACCCTTTTGGCGAGAATCTGGGGGCCCCACGGTTTGTGCGGGGAATACCATTCCGACTGGCGCCCCAAAAAAGGGGGCGGGGGGTTCGACTTGGACGAACAGTACGACAATACAACGAGGTAATGATAGTGATTAATTCTTGAATGTTTGGCTGGTGATGAGGGTTGATACAACTAATGTGTCCACGAGGGGATAACACTTACAGTTTTTTCCCTACGAGAAGAGAAAAGGCTCGATGCCGTACATAAAAATAAAGGGAAAATGGTGAAGAACATGGCCCTAATGGCAATCATATGAAGTTAACAGCCCAAAAGGCTAAATAAAGTCAAATCGCTTGGATTTTTTCATTCACCCAAATTGTGGGGCTGTAATGTGTCTGAGGTGATATATTAAAATAAAGATAGCCGCAAAAAGCAAAACCCTTTTTTGTTTTTACCCGTCCCTTTGCACTGTACCTATTAGTTTTCTTTGATTTCTTTACAAAAATTTCCCAGAAGTAAACTTTCCGCCGCTAATTTGGAAAAGAAGTCGATACAATGTCTTTGGCTGAGTTGATGGCTCTGGGTGGATTTTGCGAGAAGTGAATTTGGGCAGTGCCCTAGTCCTATACACACACATCATGCGGAAATCGCAACCGTGCATACAAAAAAGCACTTATCTAACCTTACACCTTTTTCAGACGAACCCCCCATACACAAATTCAAAGAACCAAAAATATCACCACTAACACACAGACTGTACATTTTATATTCCCCCCCCAAAACCATATATGGATAATGGGGATAAACTGAGGAGCCAAAGTGTTTCTAACCCCTCCCCTGTCGGTTCTGAACGCCCCGATCGACTGGCAAAACTCTTCCGATCTGCTGGGCATCAGTGTCGACCCCAAAGGGATTAAAGGGGCGGTTTACTTAAGGGCGACTGCAAAAAACATCACACTTTAAAGAAAATATTTACGAGTAGGTTTAAAAACCCCTCGACGAAAAGTCTGGAAACGATGTGTTCGCAAATAAAGATAATGAAAAAAGGGAGTACACTTAAAGACTTTCTGGGAGTGAAACGTGAAAACTATTATTCAAGCTTTGGGTGGGGAAAAAAAATAATTTCCATCTTACTGACCTTTCAGCGCATGAAAATTTATGCCATGTTTTATGAGCTTTGGGGTGAACAGCTTATAACGATTCGTGGCCCCCCCGGGTTGCCCTGGGCTCTCCCGATTTTCTGCCTCCGCATTTTGGGGAAACTGATGCAAAACTTCTGTCTACCTGTATCTTTTGGGCCCTTGGAGCCAAACTCACGAGTACAGCAGCAGTGGGGTGGCCCTTCCTCCTGTATCAGTAACTGAAAAAAACCAAAAATTTTTTTCTTTATTTACCTTTTCAAAAATGTAAAACCTTTTGACACATCCATGAGTCGAGGCGGCGAGGCAAAAACCGAAAACAAAAAAAAAAAACCCAAAAAAGGCCAAAAAGCTGTAGGATCAAGATGTTGATAAGACTTGATAGCCATGGGGGACTATTGAT
>NC_051415.1:7600532-7602099 GCF_015228065.2 Penaeus monodon
TTAACAAAAGGAAAAAGCGAAGAGTGGTTCTGTCTCCGGCGTCATCACCGACACTGATACAACCCAGACCTCACCCGCTAGTACTGAAATCACGTCAACTGAAGCAGGTGAAGTTACTAAGCCTGTGACCGTTAGCGAGACTACATCTTCGACCAGTGATTCTTCCACCTCAACCTCTGTGTCCACTGCATCCTCATCTGAAGCCATACCACCCGTAACCGAAAACATCTGTCACGGAGATCTCCAGCACTGAGCGTGCGTTTGAGAGCGGACCTCGTTGAAACGACGCAGTGAAAAGGGCAGAGAGGAATAACAACTGAGGCGTGCATTAACGGGGACAACTGAAGCTGTGGCAATAACGGAGACAACTGAGGCTGTGACAATAACGGACACAACTGAGGCTGTGGCAATAACAGAGACAACTGAGGCTGTGACAATAACGGACACAACTGAGGCTGTGACAATAACGGAGACAACGCATGCTGGACATGATGGATAATGGGGATATCAGCCCCTGTGCGGTAGGTAGTGTGCTGTGTTTAGTGAGTGTTGATGTGGAGCCATCGTGTAGGCACAGTGTTGCCAAGACACAGCACTCATGTGAGTTTTCCTGCAGGACGTCTACAGTACGCATGTGGCGGTGTGGGACAAACGTGCTTCCTCCAGACCCGAGAATCCTCGTACTACGTTGATAGAATTATCGGAGGTCAGCTGACTAACATAAGTTTGGTTGCTTGAAAGGTCGGAGAGGAATTCTCCTGCAGTTGTCAATATACTAAAGAGGTTTTAGGGATATTAGGTTGTAATTGAGGTAGAAGTTTAATGTGTTTGCGCGAGACTCAAACGAACACACAGAAGAGAGTAAGTTACAACATGTTTGTGACAAAAAAAAAGCTTGCGTCAGTGCTCCGATGACCGGAACTTGGGTTGACTGCGAAGGTGTTCTTTGATGGCTGTCTGCGGACGAGCAACCAGGCGTGTTAGAACGGACTGAGCGATAGCATGAAGTCTTCTCGCTCGTGAGTCCTGTGCGACGCGAACAGCGGCTCGGGCCACTTCGACTTGCCGAAAACCTTGACTTACGATGATGACAGGATGCATTTGTAAGTAAAAGGAGCGAGAGGAGATGATAGCACTTTCTGTAACGTTGTAATTTGAGTGATCGTATTCTGCATAAGCCCGGTAATACCCTTACTGCTCGCTTCCACCAGCACTCCACTCTTTCGACCTGACGTTAGACGTGGAAGGTGAATATCCAGACAATTTCGTTCCACCGGCTTTCGCTGCGACGTTCACTTCACTTTCGGCGAGGAATTTGGCGCACACGGTGGGTGTGGGAACCATTCCGAGATGGAGCCGCCAAACAGCGAGGCGGGGTGTGTCGACTTGGACGAACAGTACGACAAGTACAACGAGCGTATAGTGAGTAGTGATTAATCTGAATGATATGGCTGAAGTGATGGAAGCTGATACTAACTAATGTGTCCCGAGTGGAATACAAACTTCATAGGTTCTCCTACAGAGAAGAGCAAAGGCTCGAATGCTGCTACAGAAAATGAAGATAAAA
>NC_051415.1:7602116-7603724 GCF_015228065.2 Penaeus monodon
GTGAAAGAGATGGGAACCTATTAGCAATCATACCTGAAGTTACATGACGCAAAGGCTGAATCAAGTCATAAGCGACTTGGCTTTCCTTCAGCTATGTGCAGCTAGTAATGATGGTCTGATGGGATATATTCAATGAAGATAGACCTGCATAGAAGGACATAGACCTGGCATTTAATCGTGCATTGCACTGTTACCTATAGTTTTCTATTGATTCTTACAGGAATTTCCGAGAAGTCACATCTCCGCCTGCATAATTGGACAAGAAGTACGAACAATGTCTTGGCTGAGTTTATGGCTTAGATGGATTCAGCGAGAACGTGGATTTGGGCAGTGCAACATAGTCCTATACACACACAATCATTGCAGGCACTCGCACACCGTGCATACGAAACAAGCACTTATCTAGACCTACACACTTATATCAGAGAAAACCCATCCATACAAACATTCAGAAGAAAACAAACATAATCACCACACTAACACACAGAATGTACATTTGATAATACAAAACATATATGAGATATGGAGGATAAACAGTGCCAAATTCGTTACTAACCATCCCCCATCGCTGACACGCTAGATCGCCTGGCATAAACTCGTATCACATCTGCTGGGCATCAGTGTCGACCCCAAGCGCATTAAGGGCAGGTTTACTTCAAGGGATCGACTGCAGAGAAATCATGAGCACGTTTAACCCGAAAATATTTACGAGAGGTTCAACAATCGTCGACGAATGTCTGGAAACAGGTTCGTGGCTTCGCAGTAGAAATATAATGATAATGGCAGTACACTATAAAGGAATTAGCTGAAGATGCGAAGCGTGAAAAACTAAATTCAAGCTTTGGGTGGAGACACTAACCTTTCAGCGCATCGAAACATCATGCCATTTCAGAGAGCGCGTTTTGATTGAACAGCTGTATAACGACTCGTGACCCCCCTCGGGGGTGCCATGGGCTCTCCGATTACTGCCTCCGCATTGGAAGGATTGATGCACAACTCCTCGTTCTTACTGTATCTGAAGCCTGGGACCCAACCTCGACGAGTAGCAGCAGCAGTGGCGTGGGCATTCTCCTCGTCTCAGTAACTGAAAACATAAACCAAAGTTTTCTTTCTTCTATTTACCTGTCCATAATGTAAACACTCTGACACACCATGAGTCAGGGCGACGAGGTACGAGCAAGCAAGCTAACAAACAAAAATAAGAAAGAATTCATTACCAGAACAAATTGTTGCAACTGAAACATCCCCTACCTTGAGAATCCCAGGTTGACGATTAGCATTTTGGTATTGTGCTAAACGTTCACAGATCAACACCGATGGTCAGCTGACGAAGAAGACGGCCGAAGAAGGCAGCTGAGGCGAGCGCATCCTTCCTCGCGACAACTTACTCATCGAGAAGCTGCCGCAAAATGACCGGCACGAGACGATGGGACTCGAGACCTCGAAAAACATCTGGCCGCACGCAGGCGGGGGTAAGAGCATCGCCATACATAAGAGACTCTGACCCAGGTTTATTCCCAACCTTTTCTATTCTGCGTCCCCGACCGTATATAGTAATCCATTGTCTGCCATCTTTTCGGATTCAGCTATTGCTAGTAGTAGATCAGC
>NC_051415.1:7604699-7604901 GCF_015228065.2 Penaeus monodon
GCAAATCGTTCTTTTTAGTCCATTTCACCATATCTTTAAAAAATGATAACAAAACTGTCTATATTTCTTATTGCAGGTGAATAGTACAGGGAACTTCATTGAAGCCTGCCGTACATCTTGTTACGGTAAGATCCTTCTTAAATAGTATGTATGAAAGAGGACCCTCCATCCTGAAGTAGAAGTTTGTCTGCGCGATGTTGTT
>NC_051415.1:7605354-7607191 GCF_015228065.2 Penaeus monodon
TTAATGCTTAATATTTTGTGACAGTTTATTGTTTCATCTGCGGTTAATTTTCGACACAACAGTTTTCAATGGATTTCCAATTTGACTGATATACGACTTTCATCATTTTGCAAGGCTTTTGTAAGGTATATTCACAATTCATCGAGGTGAAGATGGTAAATTCGTGCACAGTGCACAGTTCTCAATTCTGCCGCACAAATGCGAACTTGGTTCGGACCAGTGCTTCCACGGCCCTGGCTGCTGAGTATTTAGTTTAAGCAAGAAAAGTCACTGTTAATTCCCGCGGTTACAGACCTTGTAAAACATCGTGTAATAAAGAGGGACAATCTTTAGGTCAGTTTGGACTTAGAGCACTTAAAAAAAGATGTCCAGTCGATTCGTTTTTTAAGACATCTCGTTGCAGGTGGAATCCGTTCCTTTACCCCTTACAAAAGTTACGGTACCTAAGTCTACGCTATGAACAAATTCTGTGCGTTTGAACTACACTTCATTTTGAGTAAAATAAAAGTATAAGATAAACAACGTCATAACAAAACTAGTATATGTGGATTGCATTAATCCAAAATTTATTTCCGGCCACTGTCTGGATGAATTTTCACTTGCAGTGATCACGTACAGGGCAGGCGCCCCGCTCGTCTTATGGCGACGATGCCACCACTTATGTCAACTTCGCTGGCATTGGTCACATGATCGCACCGAGCTCATGCAAGCTTGACGGCCAGGTGAGCAACAGATCCCCTTTTATGCACATGCAATAGTAGAGGTGGCTCATTCGATACAATAATCAAATACATCGTTTACTAAGAAAAAAACAATCGACTTTTCTGATAACAGGAAATATCTACAGTGATAACTTGGTAATCAGATCATCTCCCTCGCCGTCGCTTCAGTATACCATCACCCTGTCATGATGTCATCCTTTCTCAGCTCGCGGCCCATCCCATCCATACGTAAAATATGACCATAAAAATTCAAGCATGCAAATCATTTTCTGTTCTATAGTAATTCATTACAGCGCTTCCCATTTTTTTTTCTAGTATCACCCCCACAGCGTAATGGCTGGTCCAAATGGGCTCAAAGAGATCTGGGTTATATAAGCATAATTTTTTATCATGAAAAATAAAAACAACTCCTCCCCCATTAGTGGGAAAGGGCGAGTCAACTCATGCTGTGGTCTCCCGAAGGCTAGAAATGGCAGCAGGAATACAATTAAAGCTCATTTTTTTTTAGGTTATATTATAGAATAATTTATCGTTTGTTAATTCTAAATCTTCGCAAAAATTGTAAGGAAACGACCAAAAAAAGCTTGTAGGCAGATGAAAAATCGTGAACGTAAGCGCGTATATTGGAATGAATTCTTTTGTGACATGTGAACTTAAAATGTGACGTTCCTCCGTAAGGTATCTACTACGACGGCGAACGAGAAACCAGGACACGATCTCAGAGAGAAGATTATGTGCCTCCTACTGAGTGTCTTCAGAAAACTCATTTACCTCAGTATGTTTAATAAACAAGTGATCTGACACAAAAATTTACGGTCAGTGTTCTAGTTTTAAGCTTGCGTAAGGTGCTATTTCAATGCATAAACATTTTCACTACACATAAATGGGAACAATTCCAATACTGGAAGATTTTAAAGTAAAGTAGACAGTGCAGGTTGCCTAGGCTCAAAAAGAGAATTTACGTAAGTTTATGCGAGGTAAGTGTAAGTTCCGTTTCATCTTCTACAGCGGCCCACCGCCTCGCCCTAACGAGCTCCTCTCGGGACTCGCGGCACCAGACTGGCTTGGGAAACTTACATCTCCTTACGTGAGTAAGTCAGATACAGTCTTTTTGA
>NC_051415.1:7607234-7608515 GCF_015228065.2 Penaeus monodon
AGCGTGAGTTGGTGTCATTCAAATCGCGATCAGCCGGCATACGGGGAAGTTTGGGTTGGTGACGGGAACGCTGGCTGATCAAGTTTTGCCTAATAAAGTTAGTCATAATGAAAAGATTTAGTCTGTCCATAATTATTGTTATTACATTGTTCACTTAAACGTCTCCCTTTAAAAATGAATGAAATGATTATGACATATTGTTTGAAAAAGGCATAATTAGATGAAATTAGCTAATCTGACGAAATCGCCATTAAGTCCAAAGTATGTAGGCTAATTTGCGGTTACATTACACAAATGCAGTTATATACTGCACATTCAGTTGTGATAAAATGAGTTTAATAGTTGACGTTATAATTTCAGCTCCAAATTAGGTTTATCTGTTACGATTGATATGTACTCTAACAGTTAGTATGCCCCAAAAGAACAATTGTATACCTTAGATTACAATATATACTCTTGCGTCTAAGTGCAAGCTCATAACTGAAATATGTCTTTTGAATTACAATTTTATATTTTAAACCACAAATTTACTACATCAAATTACAGTTACTATCCTAACTACAATTACATTGCTTAATTTACAATTCTTCTTACTGCAAATGAAGACGTAACGACAATTGCAGGACGTAGGTACCTTAACAATTAAATAACTGTACATCCAAACAGTTCACAGGCGTTGAGCTCCAACATCGCGCCAAGCACACCCACTACCGGTACTTTACACAATATGTTCTTTCGAAAAGCATATGACACAGGTAATATGATACACATTTCCAAAACCATCTAAATGACGAAGCCTAGCATACCGTACACTTCATGAAGTTCCTGGTTGCATTCTCACACTTTATTGCTGAGACTGCCATTTGTATAGATATAAGCAAGAAACCGATTATGCACTGGACTGTTTCAGGTTCGTTCTTGGAAATCGACTTGAAGATGTACACTACCAGTCTTATTAGCATGAGCCGCATTTCCCCTAACAGAGTTGGGACCTCATCCTCGATGCTAACCTTGCCTTCAATGGACGCTCCACCAGGTGGACGGGGTGGAAGCAGCCAGCCCAGCCGCCGCCGCCGACGATTTGTGGTATTTGCCATTATCTCCATAGTGATTGGCTGTATAATTGACAGGTTTAGATTAGCCTCGTTCATCATAATGGCTTCTATTCATTAAGAAAAATAATAGATATGTGTCGGTTATGACTATTTTTACATTTAGTTTTAAGGACACGTTATTTATGTTCAGAGAAGGTTGCCTCTATAAAAAAATAACTTTATTTTT
>NC_051415.1:7609209-7609365 GCF_015228065.2 Penaeus monodon
ACGTTTCTTCCTCCGTACAGAGTGAAATGATTATGATGGACGACCCGCTGTTCGCCGAGGCCTTCCATGCCAGGGGGGGGGAGCCATGGTGGACGACGAGCAGTGCGACTTCTCTGGGGTAGAGGACGCGTACATTGCTCTCAATTTATTTTATCT
>NC_051415.1:7609446-7609619 GCF_015228065.2 Penaeus monodon
GTCTATGCCATGCTAATGATTGTCATTACTTCCTCTGTCAAGTATCAGTGATTTGTCATGTGAATCAAATAAATACTGTTAAAACGATTGTGAATGAAAGAACGTCTGTGAACTGATTCTCAAATGTTCTTGCAAATAAGAAAAGAAACTGAAAAATAACAATGTGTAAATAA
>NC_051415.1:7609663-7609942 GCF_015228065.2 Penaeus monodon
ACCTTTTCCTTTAGTCGGTGTTTCTTTGGCACAGTGAAATAGCCGGACTGGAAATTTGATTTAATCCAACTTATTTTTTTCCTGATGATGCTGCTTCCAAGCATTTTTGTTCGGAAATATGAATGCTAGAGGAAAATATTTATGTATTCTTCCACCTTTGCGCTGTTTTAAAATTGTAGTGCGGAATATCTAATGTTGTAATAGGTGTGTAAGTGAAGCCCTGTGGTTATTGTGTTAGGAATAAAAAGATGATTTCCAAGGTGATTTTTTTATTCTACT
>NC_051415.1:7610009-7610080 GCF_015228065.2 Penaeus monodon
TATATATATGTGTATACATACATAAAATTTTCGCCATACAACGCCCGTAAAGGTCCATGCATGTATTGCTC
>NC_051415.1:7610129-7610336 GCF_015228065.2 Penaeus monodon
GTATATTCAGATTTTCAGTCAATTCCTACATGTTTATCCATCCATGTACATGCCCTAAAAGAGGAAAAATGTAACAAAAAATACAGAATACCTTGTTTTGCACACTGTAACACTTATACATGATGAATCACAGCACGAAACAAAAGGCAATTCTAGTCATATTTATGAAATGCAAACATGAACACAGGATAATAAACAAGCCTACGG
>NC_051415.1:7610367-7610539 GCF_015228065.2 Penaeus monodon
TTCCTCGCGGGGTTTCAGTTACTCTGACGAAGGCGGAGCGAAAGGACGGCTCCTCGCTGTTCCTCGTAACTGGTGTCGTGTGGAATCTTTTCCAGTCAGTGCGGCCACAGTCAGTATGATGTAAGTGCTTTGTCAGGTAGGTTCTTTTCTTGTGGTATACTAAAATGTCAAT
>NC_051415.1:7610834-7611212 GCF_015228065.2 Penaeus monodon
TCTCGGGGATACGAGACTTCTGTGGGCTCAGGTATCATTGTTAGTGTAGCTGAATGCTCCGCGATTAAACTAAATGTTAACGCAAAAATACACCTGGGCTATGTGTGTGTCTTTGGCTTAAGCCTAATTTGTAATAGAATTACTGTATCTAATAATCTTGTAGGGTAAGTTAAGTCTACGGACTCCAAAATACAGTTTCGACTGATATAATTAAGTTTTGTGGTTCGATGTATGACACGAGATTCACCGTGAAGCTTTTAAGGCACAGGCGTCAGAGCCCAGTCTCAGGGGGACCCCGAACGCCCAGTCGAGCTTGTCTATTAGTCTCAGGAATTTTGTCTCTTATGAACTGTATTTAAACTATGATTAGTAAGTCAT
>NC_051415.1:7611515-7611894 GCF_015228065.2 Penaeus monodon
GACATGCAGGCAGTCAGCCAATTAGGAAATTTTAATCTGTTATCATTCTAACTTATCCATGAGTTAATAGTTTATTTCGACATTTCTTTCTTACTTTGTAAGATGTTATTAGTCACAGTTTTCCTTCACGGATATTGAAATTTAGTTATCAGCCAAGACCTTACTCAAAACGATGAATAAAGCCACAATTTAATATTCTAAATATATTTACTGCATATATATACATATGAGAATTAGTAAATGGAAATATGATTCCAACTTTAAAAAAAGAGGAAGAAGTAAGATAAAAATTAACAATGGCATATTATGTGAACTGATGAGGATGCAAAACCTGTTGCTATACAGGAATGGAAGCTTCGTTTCAGACCAGGATTTGCCT
>NC_051415.1:7612310-7612391 GCF_015228065.2 Penaeus monodon
GGCATACCAGTTTTTATCTGGATAGTAGATTCTATTAACTGAGTATATCGGTGCAACTTATAACTTTCTGGTGAAAGTTTA
>NC_051415.1:7612475-7612704 GCF_015228065.2 Penaeus monodon
TTTTTTTATCCGTGTTTGCATGTGTACGATTATGTTGCGCTTGCTTGCTTGTGCATGCAGGCAAGGGAAGTCATCTAAGTTCATCTAAGCAGTATACAATGAAGGTCTCAGATTTGTGCCGCTTCCCACTCAGTAAGAGCTTGTAATTTTGCTTACCAAACACCACTCACTGGTTTTTGGGGCTGTAAATGTTGTGATTGGGAAATTACAACAGCAATGTAATTGCGTC
>NC_051415.1:7620517-7620967 GCF_015228065.2 Penaeus monodon
TGCATATTCATGAAAGGTAAAACAAAAGCACCGCTTTAATCTTAGTGTACAGCAGTACGGCCAGACAAGGACTAGCCTCATGAGTTTTCACGCTTTATCATGGATGTTTTGGCAGAAAAGTGTATTGTAGACGAGGAACCAGAAGAGAGAGAAAAGGCGCGCAAGGAAGACGAAGAGGAAAAGGACGCTGAGGAGTGATGATGGCAGGAGCGACGAGAGAACCACGGTCTGTTTGAGGACTGGTGGGCTGTTGTGTTCATCGTCGTGATCATCATCTTATACGTTATACCGAAAACCTTCAGGAAGGGCGAGGCCTGCTATGACGAAGTATTCGTCGCCCTTATGCGTTTCGGATATGTTACTATCATTATTGCTATTATTATTTCACCTAACATCAATGTTTCTGTTATTACAATCGCTATAATTTATTGCCAATATGTATAGATGAGA
>NC_051415.1:7621682-7622312 GCF_015228065.2 Penaeus monodon
AATAACACACACATGATATATACAGAGAGCGAGGGAAAGAAATTACGTAGGTGTTTTCTGGTGTTTTCTGTTTGATATTATGTGTTCTACACACACTGACTGGCTGCTGAACATGACATATGGCTAATTAGGGGAAACAACCTGAAATCTCATTTACACACATGCTCAAGGATCAACATTTACATACAGCATGAGTGAATGCTCAAGACCAGTACACCTCTCCTCCCTCTTCCTTACCCTCTCTATATCCTCCTCCCCACTCTTTTTTTCTATCCCTTTCCATATCTTGTCTACAGTCTTCGTCTACTCTACTTTTACTATAGTCTTCCCTCTCCATCTCCTCTCTGTCTATCACTCCGGTCTCTCTTACACATTGACTCACTATTTATTTTCTCGCTCTCTCCCTACCTGTTTCTCAAGTTGGCTCTCAAGGGAGTTGATACCATCATCAAATCTTATGGAATAAAGAGAGGACATCTTTTTAACTATATGAGATGAGGCACAATTAGCATAAAGTATATAAATCTGTTTTCGCAATAATTTATTGATTTTCATTTCTCGATGTGGAGGACAGAAATCTGTACCCTGGTGATGTAATTTACACGCATCCGCCGATTATAGTAACGACAT
>NC_051415.1:7622412-7622645 GCF_015228065.2 Penaeus monodon
TTAATTCCATCGACTTTATATGAACTTTTTTATTTAACTTGATACACTCTACAAAATCAATAGTGTTCATTGCTACGAACATGTTCAAACACAGGCTATATTGACAATATAGAATATCCAAGAAATGAAATGAGATATTGTGATTGACAGGAAAAGTTTCCAAATATTTCTAATGACTATTTAAAAAAACGAAAAGAAATCTCTATGCTCATAGTTTGTTTCTTTGACCTTCG
>NC_051415.1:7622746-7622867 GCF_015228065.2 Penaeus monodon
AATTACGCGTTACAGGTTTGATGAGTCGACTTTCAATGATAACATGAAACGGTACAACACGTGGCCGAAACTCGGAACAACCTGCAAGAGTTAGAACTTGCTTGCTTATTAAAAAACGGCC
>NC_051415.1:7626690-7626764 GCF_015228065.2 Penaeus monodon
AGCCGGCTTTGGTAAAGGAAGTATATTTCATTGCTTTGGATTTTTCGGCAATGCGAGAAACCTGAAATTCGGTG
>NC_051415.1:7626857-7626971 GCF_015228065.2 Penaeus monodon
TCCAGATCATTCTTCATTCAGAGATCAAAGAAACAAACCATGAACATGGTGATTTATTTCGTTTTTAATAGAGCAATTAGAAATAACTGGAAACTTTTCATGTCAAACGTATGG
>NC_051415.1:7627816-7629981 GCF_015228065.2 Penaeus monodon
TTTTTAACAAAAGGAAAAAGCGAAAAGTGGCTTATGTCTCCGGCGTCATCACCGACACTGAAATTACAACCAAGGACCTCACCCGCTAGTACTGAAACCACGTCAACTGAAGCAGGTGAAGTTACTAAGCCTGTGACGTTAGCGAGACTAATCTTCGGACCATTGATTCTTTCCACCTCACACATCTGTGTCCAATGCATCCTATTACTGAAAGGCAGCCACCCGTAACCGAAACATCTGTCACGGAGATCTCCAGTACTGAGCGTGCGTTTGAGATGTCGGACCTCGTTGAAACGACGCATGTGACAAGGGCAGATGAGAATACAACTGAGGCTGTGACATTAACGGAGACAACTGAGGCTGTGGCAATAACGGAGACAACTGAGGCTGTGACAATAACGGAGAACAACTGAGGCTGTGACAATAACGGAGACAACTGAGGCTGTGACAATAACGGAGACAACTGCGGAGACAACGGAGGCTGAATCAACAATAACAACAACTGAAGAGATTCCAACAACCACAGAAGAATATACTTTCACTTACATGGAAGGTGCGCATCTATATCTGACAAAGGCACATTCTGTCACAAATGTCTATGCATATATAATTAAATGCTTACAATGACTAAGTCTTAGGCATCGTAATATCCCCTCCGTTCACTTTTGCAGGGAGGGACTGCAACACTACTGATTGCAGACGTCTGGCGGCGCGCATGCTGGACATGATGGATAATGGGGATATCAGCCCCTGTGCGGTAGGTAGTGTGCTGTGTCTAGTGAGTGTTGATGTGGAGCCATTGTGTAGGCACAGTGTTGCCAAAGACACAGCACTCATGTGAGTTTTCCTGCAGGACTTCTACCAGTACGCATGTGGCGGTGTGGTGGACAACGGCTTCCTCAGACCCGGAGAATCCTCAGTACTATGTTGATAGAATTATCGGAGGTCAGTGACTAAACATATGTTAGTTGCTTGAAAGGTCGGATGAGGAATTCTCCTTCAGTTGTCAACCTAAATGAGGTTTTAGGGATATTAGGTTGTAAATGTGCATGAAGTTTAATGTTGTTTGCGCGGAATACAAACGAACACGCAGAAGAGAGTAAGTATACACATGTTTGTTGACAGAAAAGCTTGCGTCAGTGCATCCTGATGACCCGGACTTGGGTGCTGCGAAGGTGTTCTTTGATGGCTGTCTGCGGACGAGCAACCAGGCGTGTTAGAACGACTGAGCGATAGCATGAAAGTCTTCTCGGCTCTTGAGTCCCTGTGCGACGCGAGCAGCGGCTCGGGCACTTTCGACCTGACCGAAACCTTGACTACGATGATGAAGATGCATTTGTAAGTAAAAAAAAGCGAGAGGAGCTTGATAGCACTTCTGGTAACGTTGTATATTTGATTGATCGTATTCCTGCACAAAGCACGGCAATACGCCTTACTACTTGTTTCCACCAGCACTCCACTCTTCGACCTGACGTTAGACGTGGATGGTGAAGATCCAGACAATTTCGTTCTCCGGCTTTCGCTGCCGACGTTCACTTCACCTTTCGGCGAGAATCTGGCGCACACGGTTTGTGTCGGGGAATACCATTCCGAGCTGGCAGCCGCCAAACAGCGAGGCGGGGTGTTCGACTTGGACGAACAGTACGACAAGTACAACGAGTGTATAGTGAGTAGTGATTAATTCTTGAATGATATGGCTGAAGTGATGAATGCTTGATACTAACTAATGTGTCCACGAGTGGATAAACACTTATAGTGTTTCTCCTACAGAGAAGAGGCAAAGGCTCGAATGCTCGCTACATGAAAATGAAGGAAATGGTGAAGAACATGGACCTAATAGGCAATCATACTGAAGTTAACATGACGCAAAGGCTGAATCAAGTCATAATCGACTTGGATTTCTTCATTCAGCCAATTGTGCAGGCTAGTAATGATGTCTGATGGTGATATATTCAAATGAAGACAGCCTGCATAGAAGACATAACCTTTTGTATTTCATCCGTGCCTTGCACTGTACCTATTAGTTTTCTATTGATTTCTTTACAGGAATTTCCCGAGAAGTCAACATTCCGCCTGCATAATTTGGAAAAGAAGTACGATACAATGTCTTTGGCTGAGTTGATGGCTCTGGATGGATTCAGCGAGAACGTGAGATTTGGGCAGTG
>NC_051415.1:7630169-7631231 GCF_015228065.2 Penaeus monodon
GAGATAATGGAGGACAAACTGTGCCAAAGCTCGTTACTAACCCCTCCCCTGTCTGGTTCTGAAACGCCTCAGATCGACTGGCATAAACTCGTATCCGATCTGCTGGGCATCAGTGTCGACCCCAAGAGCATTAAGGTGCAGGTTTACTTCAAGGATCGACTGCAGAAAATCATCGAGCACGTTAACGAAAATATTTACGAGTAGGTTCAACATCCGTCGACGAATGTCTGGAAACGAGTAGTGCTTCGCAGTAGAATGATAATGAAAATGGCAGTACACTATAATGACTTAGCTGAAGATGCGAAGCGTGAAAACTATTATTCAAGCTTTGGGTGGAGACAAAAAATAATATTCCCGTCTTCTGACCTTTCAGCGCATCGAACATTCATGCCATGTTCATGATGCTTTGGAGTGAACAGCTGTATAACGACTTCGTGGACCCCCTCGGGGTTGCCATGGGCTCTCCCGATTACTGCCTCCGCATTGTGAAGAATCTGATGCACGACTTCTCGTCTTACCTGTATCTTGATGCCTTGGGAGCCAATCTCGACGAGTATCAGCAGCAGGTGGCGTGGGCATTCCTCCTCGTATCAGTAACTGAAACATAAACCAAAGTTTTCTTTCTTTATTTACCTTTTCATACATGTAAACCTTTTGACACATCCATGAGTCGAGGCGACGAGGCAAACGAGCAAGCAAGCCAAAGCAAAAATAAGAAAGACAGAACAAATTGTTGCAACTGAAACATCTCCCTACCTCCGAGAATCCAGGTTGACTATTATCATTTTTGTATTGTACTAAACGTTCACAGATCAACACGATGGTCCGGCTGACGAAGAAGACGGCCGAAGAGCAGCTGAGGCGAGCGCATCCTTCCTCGCCCGACAACTTACTCATCGAGAAGCTGCGCAAAATGACCGGCGAGACGATGGACCTCGAGACCTCGAAAAACATCCTGGCGCACAGCAGGACGGGGGTAAGAGCATCAGCACTACATACAGAGACTCTGACCCGGTTATTCCCAACCTTTTCTATTCTGCGGCCCCCGACCAGTATATAGTA
>NC_051415.1:7632262-7632482 GCF_015228065.2 Penaeus monodon
AAATCGTTTTTTCTCCAACCTTAGTCATTTCTACCATATCTTTAAAAACGATAACAAACCTGTCTTGTTCTGTTGCAGGTGAATAGTACAGGGAACTTCATTGAAGACTGCCGTACACTCTTGTTACGGTACAGATCCTACTTATATAGTATGTATGAAAGAGGACCCTCCAATCCTGAAGTTATGTAAGTTTGTCTGCGCAGATGTTTGTTTAAGAATG
>NC_051415.1:7632832-7634720 GCF_015228065.2 Penaeus monodon
ATGCTTAATATTTTGTGACAGGTTTTTGTTTTATCTGCAGTTAATTTTCGAAACAACAGTTTTCAATGGATTTCCAGCTTGACTGATATAAATCCTTTCATTCCTTTTGCCTAAGGCTTTTGTAAGGTATTTATTCACAATTCATCGAAGTGAAGATAGTAAATTCGCTGCACAGTGCACAGTTCTCCATTCTGCCGCACAAATGCGAACTTTGGTTCAGGACGCGTGCTTCCACGGCCTTGGCTGCTAGAGTATTTAGTTTTCAGCAAAGAAAGTTCACTGTTAGTTCCCGCGTGTTACAGACCTTGTAAAACATCGTGTAATAAAGCAGGGACAATCTTCAAGGTCAGTTTGGGCTTAGAGCACTTAAAAAAGATGTCCAGGCGATCGTTTTTTAAGCAACCATCTCGTTGCAGGTGGAATCAGTTCCTTCTACCTTACAAAAGTTACGGTACCTACGTCTACGCCATGAACAAATTCTGTGAGTTTGAACTACACTCATTTTGAGTAAAATAACAAGTATAAGATAAACTAACGTCATTAAACAAACTATGCATATGTGGATTGCATTAATCCCACAACTTTATTTCCGGCCACTGTCTGATTGAATTTTCACTTGCAGTGATCCCGTACGGTGCCATGGCAGCCCCGCTCTTCTATGGCGACGATGTCCCCCATTATGTCAACTTCGCTGGCATTGGTCACATGATCGCACACGAGCTCATGCACAGCTTTGACGGCACAGGTGAGCACAGATCCCCTTTTATGCACATGCAACATAGTAGAGGTGGGCTTAATCGATTACAATAATCAAATACATCGTTTACTAAAGAAAAAAACAATCGACTTTTCTGATAAAGAATATCTACAGTGATAAACTCTGGTAATCAGATATCTCCCTGCCGTTCGTTCATTATACCATCACCCTGTCATGATGTCATCCTTTCTCAGTGCTACGCTGCCCATCCCATCCATACGTAAAATATTGACCAAAAATTCAAGTCATTGCAAATCATTTTCTTTCCTATAGTAATCATTAACAGCGCTTCCCATTTTTTTTCTAGTATCACCCACCACAGCAGTAATGGCTGTCCAAATGGGCTCAAAGAGATCTGGGTTATATAGGCATAATTTTTTATCATGAACAAATAAATAACAACTCCCCCCCCCCCTTAGTGGGAAAGGGCCGAGTCAACTCATGCTTTGGTCTCCCGAAGGCTAGAAATGGCAGCTAGGATATACAATTAAAGCTTATTGTTTATTGTTATATTATAGGATAATTTATCTGTTTGTAATTCTAAATCTTGCAAATTGTAAGGAAACGACCAAAAAAAGCTTGTAGGCAGATGAAAAATCGTGACACGTTAGCGGTATATTGGAATGAATTATTTTGCTGACATGTGAACTTAAAATGTGACGTTCTCCGTAGGTATCTACTACGACGGCGAAAGAAGAAACCAGGACAAGATCTCAGAGAGCCAAGCTTATGTGCCTCATACTGAGTGTCTGTCAGAAAAACTCATTTACCCTCAGTATGTTAATACAACAAGTGATCTTGACACAAACTTTACGGTCAGTGTTCTAGTTTTTAAGCTTGCTTAAGGTGCATATTCAATGCCATAAACATTTCCAAACACATAAATGGGACAATTCCAATACTGGAAGATTTTAAGTAAAGTAGACAGTGCAAGTTTGCCTAGGCTCAGAAAGAGAATTTACGTAAGTTTATGCGAGCGTAAGTGTAAGTACCGTTTTCTCTTCTACAGCTGCCTCACCGCCTCGCCCTCAACGAGCTCCTCTCGGACTCCGCGGCCACCAGACTGGCTTGGGAAACTTACATCTCCTTACGTGAGTAATTCAAGATACAGTCTTTTGAGAATGGGACAAG
>NC_051415.1:7634776-7636448 GCF_015228065.2 Penaeus monodon
TTGTGTCATTCAAATCGCGATCAGCCGGCATGCGGGGAATGGGGTGGGATGACGGGAACGCTGGCTTGATCAAGTTTTGCCTAATAAAGTAGTCCTAATGAAAATGATTTAGTCTGTCCATAATTATTTTATTGCCATTGTTCACTTTAAACGTCTCCCTTTAAAATGAATGAAATGATTATTATATATTGTTTGAAAAGGGGCATAATTATATGAAATTAGCTAATCTGAAGAAATCGCCATTAAGTCAAAGTATGTAGGCTAATTGCGGTTACATACACAAATGCAGTTAAACTGCAAATTCAGTTGTGATAAAATTGCAGTTTATAGTTTACCTTATAATTTCATGCTCCAAATTAGGTTTATCTGCTTACGATTGCTATGTACTCTAACAGTAGTATGCCCCAAAGAACAATTGTATACCTTAGATTGCATATTATACTCTTGCGTCCTAAGTGCAAGCTCATAACTGAAATATGTTCTTTGAATACAATTTTATATTTTAAACCACAAATTTATCATCAAATTACAGTTACCCTAACTTACAATTACAGCTCTAATTTACAATCTATTACTGCAAATGAAGACGATAACGACATTGCAGACCGTAGGTACCTAACAATACAATACTTGTACACTTCCCAACAGTCACAGGCGTTGAGCTCCAACATCGTCGCCAAGCCACCACTCACAGGTATTTACACATATGTTCTTTCGAAGAGCATATGACACAGGGTAATTCTGTCACATTTCCAAACATCTAATTGACGAAGCCTAGGCATACAGTACACTTCATGAAGTTCCTTGGTTGCTTCTCACACTTTTATCTCTGGACATGCCTTGTATAGTTATATAGCAAGAACGATTAGCACTGACTGTTTCAAGTTCTGTTCCTGGAATCGACTTGAAGATGTACACTACCAGTCTTCATTAGCATGAGCAGCATTTCCCCTAACAATGTTGACCTCCCTCCTCGATGCTAACCTTGCCTTCAATGGACGCTCCACCAGGTGGACGGGGTGGAAGCAGCCAGCCCAGCCGCCGCCGACGATCCCTGGACTGGTATCCCCCAGGAGCTCGAGCCAAACGCCAGGCCGTGATGCCGCCTCCGGGACCTATTAAACCCTTGCCTTCGACCAACACTTCGGAGCCAAAACTGCCTTTCCTGGACCTGACACCCATTCAACTGTACTTCCTCCGCACAGCGCAGGTAAATTCTTTGTTTTGATTTCTACTATTCATCAATTTACTCATGCATAAAACATGGCCCCATCTTTCCTCCGAGCTATGAGGATGATTGTTATATCTAATCCTCACCCCCCACCCCCAAACTCTGAGCTGCTTCCAAGTTTCAATTGAATGAGCCATAAAATCTCTTCGTGATCAGACGCAGTGCAGCGCTACCAGTGACATCATGTTTAACGTCAAAGAAGATGAGCATCTGCCATCTCGCCTCAGGTACTGTTCTGCCATACATTTGTGTTTAAGAAAGATTTGTGGTATTTGCCATTATCTCCATAGTGATTGGCTGTATAATTGACAGGTTTAGATTAGCCTCGTTCATCATAATGGCTTCTATTCATTTAAGAAAAATAATAGATATGTGTCGGTTATGACTATCTTTACATTTAGTTTTAAGGACACGTTAGTTATGTTCAGAGAAGGTTGCCTC
>NC_051415.1:7637083-7637242 GCF_015228065.2 Penaeus monodon
CGTTTTCCTTCCCTCCGTACAGAGTGAATATGATTCTGATGAACGACCCGCTGTTCGCCGAGGCCTTCCAGTGCCAGGGGGGGGAGCCCATGGTGGCCGACGAGCAGTGCGACTTCTCCTTGGGGTAGAGGAGCGTCTCCATCAGCTCTCAATTTCTTT
>NC_051415.1:7637298-7637469 GCF_015228065.2 Penaeus monodon
GTCTATGCCATGCTAATGATTGTCATTACTTCCTCTGTCAAGTATCAGTGATTTGTCATGTGAATCAAATAAATACTGTTAAAACGATTTTGAATGAAAGAACGTCTGTGAACTGATTCTCAAATGTTCTTGCAAATAAGAAAAAACTGAAAAATAACAATGTGTAAATAA
>NC_051415.1:7637520-7637770 GCF_015228065.2 Penaeus monodon
ACATTTTCCTTTACTCGGTGTTTCTTTGGCACAGTGAAATAGCCGACTGGGAAATTTGATTAATCCAACTTTATATTTTTTCCTTGATGAATGACTGCCTTCCCAATTGTGTCATTTGTTTGTTTCGGAAATATGAATGTCTAGGTGATATTTATGTATTCTTCACACTTACGCTGTTTTAAAATTGTTAGTGCGACTATTTAAATTTTCATAGGTTGTAAGTGAAGCCTGGATATGGTCTGGGAACAAA
>NC_051415.1:7638014-7638215 GCF_015228065.2 Penaeus monodon
TCAGATTTCCTGTTAATTCCTCATGTCTTATCCATCCATGTACATGCCCTAAAAGAGGAAGAAGGTAACAAAAAATACAGAATACCTTGTTTTGCACACTGTAACACTTATACATGATAAATCACAGCACGAAACAAAAGGCAATTCTAATCATATCTATTAAATGCAAACATAAACACAGGATAATAAACAAGCCTACGG
>NC_051415.1:7638253-7638464 GCF_015228065.2 Penaeus monodon
CGGGGTTTCAGTCACTCTGACGAAGGCGGAGCGAAAGGACGGCTCCTCGCTGTTCCTCGTAACTGGCGTCGTGTGTGCAATCTTTTCCAGTCTGTTGCCGGCCACAGGTATGATGTAAGTGCGCTTTGTCGTGAGATTCTTTTCTTCTGGCTTTAAAAGGTCAATGTATAAGGTGATGGAAGGTTGCTAATTAGTGGTTCCGGACATAAAT
>NC_051415.1:7638522-7638894 GCF_015228065.2 Penaeus monodon
GGTGAAAGTGTCGTTGTGTGCTGGTTGTGTGTGTGTGGTCGAGTTTTGTTGTAGTTTTTCTCGGAGTAGAGGCTCTGGGCATGTATCATGTTATGTGCTGATGTCCGATTAATAATGTTACTGATCATGGATCGGTGTTTGGTTTAAGTAATTGTGTAAGAATTACTGTATTAATAATTTATAAAGTTATATAAATAGTTTCATATATAATGAATTTTGTGCTCGATTATAAATATTTACCGTATGCATTTACATACACGTCAGAGCCACATCTGGGGAAGAAGATATTGTCTATGTGTCTAGGACATGAAATTTTGTCCCTAACTGTATTTACTTGGATTGTATTATTTATTTTCACCAATTTTTGGCTCG
>NC_051415.1:7638948-7639029 GCF_015228065.2 Penaeus monodon
CAATACGACGTCTTTAGTCAGTAACAAAAAATAGATTTACTATCCATTTTATTTTAGTACTCATACACATTTAATGTTCTA
>NC_051415.1:7639449-7639942 GCF_015228065.2 Penaeus monodon
CCTATTATTATGTATTAAAATATGTATTATATATCCAATAAAATGTGGTCTATATTCATATGTATATCTCTCTATTAAATCTATCCTTTTTCTCTACATCTTCGATCTCTATCTTATCCCATCTCTGTATCTCACAATGCATGACACCATACCCCACGCATATGCTCTTAAACACCAGACATAACCCAAAGGGCTAAATTTTGGTATGACATGTTCACATTATTTACTTTCGGTTTTTATATTTGTCCGTTTTCTTGTACTGATAAGCGAGCCAATAGGTAAAAGACTTATCTGCTATTTCCAAGCTTGCTTCGTTTCATTATTAAAAAGCCTCTCATTTCTCCTTTGCCTGAGACGCAGAACTTGTAAGGGTTCTAGAATCCTTTTATACCCACCCTGTGCATCTATATGGCACGTAAGAGGTCTAGTCGTAGTATGTGTGTTTGGACGAGTGTTATCTCTGTGCTCTGGTGGTAGATGGGTGTCTTGGTAC
>NC_051415.1:7640246-7640655 GCF_015228065.2 Penaeus monodon
ACGCCTGTGATGCGGAGTCCCCTTGGATTTTGTCTGTTTATTGTAATTATCCTGAGTTATGTTATTTGCATTTCTTTTTTGATTTGTAAGTTTATCTGTGTTTTTGTTGGTATTTGACTGTATTGATGCGTGGTACTTGTGCGTGCCTTTTCCTATTCTATGATGTTACTGCTATGTATATTGAGTGTAGTAAAGGGATGTGATTGCTTTGGAGTGTAAGTTTCCGGGTTTATGTGGGGTGTGATTTGATGTGTTATGTGTGGTCTGTTTGAGACGTTAGCTGTGTTTTGTAGTCTGAATATTTATATTGTTGCTGTTATGATATGTGTGTGCTTGTGTGTCTGTATAATGTGTGTTTCGTTTGTGTGTATGTACAGAATACATGACATATTTTCAATATAGAATTGGA
>NC_051415.1:7640701-7641057 GCF_015228065.2 Penaeus monodon
GCATTTCCTTTCATTTATTTGGAAATGATTATCTAGTACAGTATGTCTTGCTATATTAACTTGTGTATCGGGAAAGTACATTTCTATAAAACGAGTATAAGGGTGAAAAACTTATAATTTCTGGTAAAGTTCAATGCGCGACAGTAATGCAATATCATCCCACTACAGAAAAAATGATGTAAAGTTAAATTTACACAATATTTCTGTGGATGTTTCATACTGTGCTTATACAGGAATGGGAATTTCGTTTCAGCCCAATGCCTAAAGAAAGATCAAGAAAGTTCTATATTTTCCCAAATTTCCTACTCATATATAGCATTTATTGTTGTTTCCTGTTTGTAATGTTTATATTTTGA
>NC_051415.1:7647005-7647135 GCF_015228065.2 Penaeus monodon
CGCCGCTCTAATCTTAACTATACAGTGGTACGCCAAGACAAGACTAGCCTCATGAATTTTCACGCTTATCGAGGATGTTTTTGCAGAAAAGTGTTGTAGACGAGAACCAGAAGAGAGAGAAAGGCGCGCA
>NC_051415.1:7647193-7647324 GCF_015228065.2 Penaeus monodon
AACCACGGTCTGTTTGACGACTGTGGCTGTTGTGTTCATCGTCGTGATCATCATCTTGTGCGTTATGCCGAAACCCTGCAGGAAGGGCGATGCCTGCTATGACGAGGTATTCGTCGCTCTTATGGTTCAAA
>NC_051415.1:7648089-7648264 GCF_015228065.2 Penaeus monodon
GAGAGAGAGGGAAAGAAAATCTACGTAGGTGTTTTCTGATGTTTTTCTGTTTGAATATGTGTCTACACACACTGACTGGCTGCTGAACCATGAATATGGCGAATTAGGGGAAAACAACCTGAAATCTCATTTCACACACATGCTCAAGGATCAACATTTACATAAGACCAGACAC
>NC_051415.1:7648857-7649344 GCF_015228065.2 Penaeus monodon
TCATTACGCTATTCGATAGAAAAGAATTATCTATAATGAGTGATTATGAGGTAGGGTACAAATCCTATCCAAATATATCATTAACTGATCTGTAATAATATAACCCAATACCTAAGGCAGAAGACAAATTTGAGACTGATTTAAAGCAACCAAAATTCTGGTCTTAAGCTTCTCTTTTTAGGACATTTATAATAGCTCATCCTCTCGGATATCAGTAATTTGAAGGTGTATTTATATTAAAAACCGGAGGAAACGTATCGCAAAAAACAGCAAATGTTATTATCTCATCATCACTTCAGGACATAAGCCATCGGGTCCGGAGCACAAATATGTATTCTAAGGTTATGAGAACTTGAAAAAATCTTGATAATGTTCTTGTCAGGGTATCATCCTCAGGATTTAAAGTAGGGATGCCCACAAATCTAAAGATCATGTGAATCTATTATTTAATAAGTCACAGAAAGCCTAGCTTCTTTTTTGTCTGTCT
>NC_051415.1:7650024-7650305 GCF_015228065.2 Penaeus monodon
TTTTCATTTTATATAAGAGTAATAATGATGTAAAATAAAACGCATAACATAACGAAAAAACGATGGTGGATGATGCTTTAGCACCGATATAGCAATAGTATAATAGTAACGACAGAACTGTCTTTAATAACAAACAAAACCAGTTCAACATGTATGCTAAAGCATTACTGAGCAAACAATGATTGTGATAAAGAAAAGGATATACTATTGGGAATTGTTGTATTTACGATTAGCGATAACAACTCGTTTTCGTATCTGCGGCGTCGTAATCGGTTATGTGG
>NC_051415.1:7650828-7650892 GCF_015228065.2 Penaeus monodon
GAAGCACTTTAAAAACTAATGTCCAATCTAATTTTCCTTCGTAAAACTGAATCCTGTAAATAGT
>NC_051415.1:7651076-7651414 GCF_015228065.2 Penaeus monodon
CTACACTAGGTCCAACTTGAATATTATATTCTCAGAATAGCAAATATTCTCAAGCGTTAATGGTGAAAAAAAACAGGGTGGGGTTTAAAACAAAAAAAAAAACAATGTTCCTCTTTTTTTCATTCAGACAGCGATCGAATTATCTGATTTTTTTCCCTTACCGTCAGCTTCCCTTAATGGTAATAGTGTGCAGGAACATATGGCCCACGATGCATGTGCACTGGGTACGGCAGTCGAGGGGTGAAGTGAAGGTTTCGCCTCATCAAAGGTTCTGTTGTAACGAAACATCTCGCTGGACGCACCTCTGGGGAGAGACCAGACGTAAAAGCGTATTACAG
>NC_051415.1:7651597-7654595 GCF_015228065.2 Penaeus monodon
CAAAGAGGGTCCGTTGCACCCGTATGATTGTGAGGATGAGAAATAAATAACTTCACGAAGAAAAATGGTCAACTTACGCCTTTTTGACAATTCATTCTTGCATATGCTTTAGCTTCTTAAATCACTGCACTTGTCATGAACGCTCAACGCGTTCATAATCCACGACAGGATAAGATGAAAGGTACGGTGAATGAAATGTCAGTATTTGGGGGAATGCGAATAGCAAGGACCGGACCTCCTTGGCCAGCTGACCTTCGGCAAAGTGCGGTGGGGTCCGCGGGCTGTTGTAGATGCAGGTGAGGGCTGCGGGAGGCGTTCACACAGCGTCGCCCCGTTGCCATGACCTCGCCCTCCTGCGCGCGCACTGCCAGCAGCACCCGCAGCCGTCCATGATGGACGGGATACGCGGGCGGACAGTCTGGCACGGAGCCGCACTCGCACGGGTACACGCAGTGACTCGGATCTGGAACGACAGCAGGAATCATGAGGCACGATTGTGCATATTATTCCGTCCAAGCAGGGAGGGAAAATCGGAACTCTTTTCGATATACTGACGAAGATATACGTGTCTACAAAATTCAGAGTGTGGAAAATGCAGTGTTGTGCGGGTGATACGAACTTACCATAAAGAACCACACTAACTATGTCATGTAAAAATCAAAACTGTTGATTCGAATTCAAACGTCTGACACACACATACTATTTTTCTTTCTCTCCCTTCCTTTTCTTGTTGCTTCCTAAACAGAGTCGATAAAAAGACGAGTTGCACCACGAGTCCCAGGCGCTTGACAATCAGGCGTCCGAATGAAACACGGAGGCAGAAAAAGAAGAGCAAGAAGTTTCCGGTTTCTTTCAGAGCGAGAAAAAGATGATGGTTTGGACAGACACGAAACACGTTATCATTTTGGTGACACGGCAATGCCGGTGTAAGGATTCGGATGAAAATACAGAAGTTGAGGAATGTGATAGTGCATGAGAATACACGTTGGATTAATGACTGTCGTGTGAATGAGATTGGTGAAGACGATTGTATTATGATCAAACGATGGTTCTCGAATAGATACTTGTATTTAAAAGAAAACCGGGGCTGGTGTGAAATCTGAACAAAGCAGCTAAGAACTGGCTTCACCTTCCTTTCGTCTAGAGAGTAGTTCATTTGATTCTAAGGAACCTTTAGCAAGTTCGCCTTTGTGTGTGTTCTTATACTTTTTGGTGGTCTTCAGGAAGTGTGATTTTAGGAGGAAATCTGTTCTTACAATGTGAGTATTATAGGAAGTCCCCGTTAATGTTAACAGGACGTAAATACCACTTTTAAAACCGCCCAAGTAGTTACATTAGTAAAATGGAAGAAGAAGCACAGGATACCTTGCTTTCAAGACCGATTAAAGCTCTACGTTATATCAGATGGAGTGAAGCAAGTTGCGGAGCACTCGCCCGGAGTCAATGAAACACGGCTCGAGGCATTAGCAAGGCTTCACTCATTTGCCATGAACGCGACTCCCAGACGGGTTGATGTGCATGCTCGCTTCACCACAAAGCTTCAGAAGGAGCATGGGAGACGGCTCCTGTGGGGGTCGCATCCCCTTTGGACCCGATTCATTCCTCTTCACCCCTCTCCTTCATCCTTAACTGGATCCAGCACCTGGCAGACATGCAAAGGACACACTCCGGGCATACGGAAATCCCCCCACCCCACCACCATCACCAATACACTTGACAGGCCCCCTCCCTTTTCTGAATGGCCAACGAACATTGGACCCCATCCCTACTTCGCAATCATCCGAAACCACCACATGTACATATCCAACCGACCCCCACGCCACACCCATGCCAGAACTACCCAATTTTCACTTTCCATTACTAGAACCCTCCCCACAATAACAGAACCCTCCCCACACTAATAGACCTTCCACCACACTAGTAGAACCCACACACTTATAGAACCTTACCACATAGTAGAACCCTCTACACAAAGAACCCTCCTCTCCACACTAGAGAACCCTCTAATAGACACACTAATAGAAAATCTCCCCCACTAATTAGAACCTCCCCACACTAATAGAAACCTCCACCACACAGTAACAGAACCCTCCACACGATAATAGAACCATCTACACACTAATAGAAACCTCCACACACTAATCGAACCCTCCATCACACTATAGGACTACCCTCCAAAAACTCATAGAAACCCCCCCACATAATAGAAACCTCCACACACAGAAACAGAACCTCCACACGCTAATAGAACCCGTCACACACTAATAGAACCTCACACACTAATAGAAACCTCCACACACTAATAGAAACCCTCCCCACACTCATAGAAACCCTCAACAACTAATAGAACCCTCCCCACACATAGAACCCTTCCCACAACAGTATAACCTCTACACATAACAGAACCATCCCTCCCACACTATAGAACTTCTTCCACACTATTAGAAACTTCTACCACATAGTAGCAACCCTCCCCACGCTAGTAGAACCCTCCCCACACTAATAGACCCTTCCCACACTAATAGAACCCTCCCCAACACTAATAGAACCTCTCCCACACTATAGAACCTCCCCACACTAGATAGAAACCCTCCCCACACTAATAGAACCTCCCCACACTAATAGAACCTTCACACCCTTGTAGAAACCCTTCCCACACTAGTAGAACCCTCAACACACTTAATAGAAAACCCTTCCCACACTAATTAGAACCCTTCCCCCCACTAGTAGAACATCCCCACCACTAATAAGTACCTCCAACACAAGTAACAGAAACCCTCCACACACGAATAGAATCCTCCAACACACGCTAATAGAACCCTCCCACACACGATAGAACCCTCCACATGAGAACAGAACCTCCCCACACTAATAGAATCCTCCCCACACTATCAAAATCTCCCATCCATACGTCTTCACCCAAGGAGACCCTTCGGTTTTCCTTAAAGAGAAACAAAACACTTCACCTTTCTTATGCTATCCTCCCTTCGACCCTGCG
>NC_051415.1:7657025-7657565 GCF_015228065.2 Penaeus monodon
AGGAATAATTTTTAAAAATCAGGGAACGGTTAATTCAGAGACAGACTTTCCTGATAAACACGTCAGAGCCACGAAGTAAAGACATATGTATTTTATACATTCACGGTGTTAGAAGGAGCAGCACCTGCCACTCGTTTTCTTAGTTTGTCTCTCTACTTTCCTTGGTCTGTCTTCGTTTGTTGGTTCTGTCTTTCTTCCGTTATTCTTCGTTTCCATTCTCTCTCTCTTATCGTCTCTGTCTTATTTTTCGCTTTATTTTCCTTACTTTTTCTGACTCAGTGTTTTCAGTTCGTTTGTATGGTTCTTTCAGTTCGTTTTTTTGTGTCCCTTTTTTTCTTTTTCGATTTTCACCTTACCTCTACCTTCCCTTATTTTCTCTCCTCTCTCTTCTTTCTCCCTCTCCATTCGCTTTCTTTCTCTTCTATTGTCTTCCTTTCGCCTATTACATTGACTTTCTTTCATTCGTTCCCTTTACTGCCTCAACTTCGTTCCTTTAGTCCCTTCTTTCAATGCTTCTCGTTGCAGCACGATGCTTCACTC
>NC_051415.1:7657624-7659006 GCF_015228065.2 Penaeus monodon
GCCGCCTCTCTTCCGTTCCCGATTGTCAATTTGTACGTCACAATTATGGTCTCAAATTAGATCTCTCGTCTTTCCTGCCATTTTTATCCTTATTTCTATCCTTTTTTTTCACTACCTTTCGTCTTCGTTCATATAAGGTTTGACAATAATTCTATTATTCTTACCAGATTTTTTTTCTCCTTTTGTCTTTTTCCTTCCCAACTATCTGTCCCTTATCTTGAATTCTCCGTAATTGCGCCTTATCTCATCCCTTTCCTTTCCTTTTATATGTTTTTCTCTTGTTGCTATCTATACTTCTAACTCATCTTCCACTTGTCACAAAAAAAAAATGTGCCATTGGCCATAACGCAAGATATCAAACGGACATGACTATTATCAATAACAAAGAGAATTTCCAGCCCAATCTGCCTCTTTTCACCCCCCCCCACCTACTTACACCATACCTCACCCCGTCAGCACCCTTTCCCTCCAACCCCCGCAAAAAATGGACGTATAAAGCGAAAAAAAAGTATAAACGGGTTCAAAGTTGCAGTTATGAATTGACAAGCAACAGCGATATTTTGTCGGATATCTTTGATATATTTTCACTCTCTTTCTGTCCGCTATTTGTCTTTCTTTCCCTCTATCCGCTTATTTCTCGCTTCCATTTCGACGTCATATCTGTGTTTTTCCTACATTCTTTTACTGCTTTTTTACCAGTCGTTGTTTGTTTGTTTTATTTCTGCGTTAACTGGAAACGGTCTATAGGTAATACTAAGTTTTGGTTATTCAAAAAATTCTCTATTCTACACTTTCTCTTCTTCGATCCCCTCCCAAATCGATACCATCTATTCCTCTTCATGGTATTACACCGATTTAACGTGACCAGAGCAGCATACATGTAGGTACGAGACATACACTTAGTCACGATGCCAAGCAACCCATGAGTGCCATATTACTTATAATAAAAATGCGTGACTTATCGGCCTGGCCTGACACCTCATGGTTGTAGTCTGGAATTAAAATTAATCGGATATTGTCGCTCGTACGTGCGAAAAACACTGACGGTGTATATGCACGTCTATGAGAAATGTCTATCCGCTACCTCATTACGGTTTCCAAATATTACTGTTACCTATTCCCAATATCATACCGCTTTTGCTATGATGGACAATGAACACTACAAATATCCCCATGCTATTCTTAATATCGCAGGGGAAAAGATGTGGATATAGTGCCGCAATATACTGATATATTGCTAAGCAATTGGATACTTGTTCTTGGTAAACTCGGATCTACAATCTGGTCGTTTCTTGATAGATTCTTGCAATCATGTGCCTAACGACAAGAATTGCTGTACGGGTCTCGACTCAGTCTACTTACCTCCGATCCTCTTGCTTATG
>NC_051415.1:7659226-7659639 GCF_015228065.2 Penaeus monodon
CACACACACACAAAACATATTTATATTGTTAGCCTTCACATCTGTATCAAATCTGAATCTGAGACACCGGGGCGACGGAAAAACTAAACAGGATTATTTGTTTTTTTGGTTGTTTTAGCTTCCTAGTTTTTCATTTCCAAGGAAAGACATAGGTGTATCTTTCCTGGCACTGAAGATGAGGAGGATCTGCTTCGGTGGCGCTGCAGCCATGATAAAATAAAGGAAAAAGAAATACAAAATATGCTGGCTATCGTAAAAACATTACTCTCTACGCTCCACTTATTCCTCTCATTCCGCTTCACGGAGAATTTTTATATTGCGGTCGTATGTACAAACAAAATGCATATATACGCAGAACACGCACACATACACGCACATTAATTATAATATTTTTAAAAGTTTTAATTTTAAAA
>NC_051415.1:7661023-7661299 GCF_015228065.2 Penaeus monodon
GTAAGTCTTTTGTAATTTGATATTGATGAAGTCTTCATAAAAAAAAGAGAAAAAACTTGAAAAGTTGGGTTACGGACCCAAATATTCTCAAATTTAAAAAAATCTGTTGTAAATACGTGAGATAATGCTTAAGGACTTATCGTTCCAATGTAAACAGTAATGAGGGAAGGTTCAGCTCACCCTAGTAGGCTGTACCACAGATACGAACGTGAGAGAGAGAGAGTATTGTGATTGTTTATACTGAAGTAGAAAAAAAAAAATGTATCTGATAGGTAT
>NC_051415.1:7662296-7662751 GCF_015228065.2 Penaeus monodon
CTGATTTGGAAACGTGAGCAATTCAAATAAGAAATGTAAACACACTGTTTTTTTCTTTCGGAGAGCCTCAAAACTGATAGACTTGATTATGTTTACAGGCTTCATGATGTGCATATGCATTTAACAAAAACTTTTGGCGATGTCTTCGCTGAGAGGAAAGACATTTCACAGAGATGCGAAGACAATATTTAGAAAAAAAAAAAAAACAAATGCTAGGTTGTTAGCCTTGTATACAAGCACGATTTAAAAGATAACATAATGCAAATTTGAGTTCATAGATAGTAAGGAGAAAGTACTAGCAATATTAGATCAAATAATAAATAATGATTAGACATTTTACAATTCTATCATTTACAATTTGTAAATCCTAGTACTGTAGGCTACATCTTTGATAACCAAGCATTTTTGGAATGCCCTTTAACACATTCAAGAAAGTAAGTGTGATGGCAAATGCC
>NC_051415.1:7662821-7663062 GCF_015228065.2 Penaeus monodon
GAAAGTGTGTCGTTATATGTTTTTTTTTAGTTTAGCCTATGGAAGTAAAAATGTAAAAAAGCGTTGTTTTCTCATTTTTTTACGAATATGTGAACTTATGAGAGCTATTTGAATTTGAAGGAAAGTTACTACTTACGTCCTGATCCACTGATTTTTAAACATGAAAGGAGCCTCAACTTATTGCCGTTAAAATGTCGGCCAGAGGCAAAGGCAGGAACACGTCTGACTTGCAACTCAGATT
>NC_051415.1:7663126-7663983 GCF_015228065.2 Penaeus monodon
TCGTTAGAACTCCAAAACGTTCAAAAATTTCAACTCGATTTAATTTTTTTAGAACAAAAAACATATCCGACTTCTCACCTCAGATCATTTTATACTCAAAAAGGACTTTTTGTCCGACTTTGAGAATGAATAAGGGTAAAAGGGCTGGAATTCGCTACTTCATGAAAAATAATAAATGTATAATAAATAAATAAATCTGTAAAATATATCACAAATAGTAAATAAAAATATTACGATATACCAGTAAAATACGACATACATAAGTAGTTGCTCTGAATACATAGATAATTTCTTTACTAAAAAGTTGTTGTATGTTTGTTGTTTTGGGGTTAAGACACATTTCCTTCCTTATAATATTTTGTCCGTCCTATGTGCTTTATAACTGATATTGTGGTAAAAAGGTAAAATTTACATATACCAAATTTAGTGATTTTTTTCCCCTATTACGCAGAAAACTGGAACCGAAACGTATCCAAAGCGTAGATTCCTCTGAGATCACACGACCAAGTATAGTATGTCAGAGATCTGACTTCGCTTCTCCCCAAAATCGAAATGACGGTTCTCACCTTAATAAGTGATTTTATTTGGTCTGAGATATGATATCACAAACGTTCAAGGCTAAAATGTAAGACTGGTGGGCTATCATGGGTGCGTTATCACTTTGCAATTTGATTTTCGTGCTGTGCGTATGTATGTTATGATATTGATATCAATAATTTTTTTATGGTTTGCCTAATACGGGTGTGTTTTCTTATAAAATTCAGTGCCTGAGATTGTTATCAATGATTTTTATTGGTTTGCCTTATATGGGTGTATTTACTTACTTATAAAATTCTCCAGTGACTGACTGAGAGTTT
>NC_051415.1:7665359-7665570 GCF_015228065.2 Penaeus monodon
TATGTACTCATAAAAGGAAAATCTAGTTTCTAGGTAATAATGAAGCTGGAGGACGCATAAATGAAAGCTTACGAGTATCTAAGAACAACCTTGTGTCTCGTATCCGGGCAAATAACTTTATCAAATTATAGGCTCCCATTTCGAATACACCCTTAGGAAAAGCCAAACATACACGCGCATATTCATATACCACATTTATCTCTTTCCCTTT
>NC_051415.1:7666150-7666890 GCF_015228065.2 Penaeus monodon
CAAGCGCTTTAGAACCACAGGTGAATGGCGCGTCACAGGATTCTTACTGATATCCCTTGCTGGGCGCTAGTGTGGTTGGGCATTAGGGTATAACCAACAAGCACTCATACATGCATATGTGTGCTATATTAAAAAGAAATAGCTTATTGCAAATGCAAATGCATTTCTATAAGTAGATTGTCTAACAGTCTTTTTATATTATAATCCTGATAGCGTTTCTTTCGTCCGCCCGTCTATTCGCACATTACGCTTCCATTTTGCCTTTTAATTTGAACGTTATGCTTCCAGTTACGTTTTAATTTGAACGTTGCGCTTCCATTTTACGTTTTGATTTGAATGTTACGCTTCCATTTTACGTATGAATTTGAATGTTACGTCAGTTCATTCCTATGATATGCTTCCATTGTACGTTTGAATTCGTCCCTCCGTCCGTTCCTACTTAATACTTCCGTTTTACAATGAAATTCATCTGTACGTTCCCACATTACGCTTCTATTTAACGTTTGAATTCGTTCGTCCATTCATACGCTACGGTTTCATTTTACGCTTGAATTCGTCCTTCCGTTTGCACTTTATACTTACATTTTCGTTTCTTCACTTTGATGTAAATTGGGCATCTAATGTCAGAATCATATTGCAGTAACTGCAGACTTGAAGTCAGTTTATTTTGGTATAGAATGAGGTGGTAATTGACAACATAAATATTAAAGAACAGATGACATGAGCGTATCATATTACGA
>NC_051415.1:7667018-7667232 GCF_015228065.2 Penaeus monodon
CGGGGCAAGTACAGTGCACAGCAGATCCTCAGTTTATACACATTTATTATTTACACAACTATCCAAGGAGGAAGTTAAAAAGGGAGATAGGAGGGAAAGGGAAAAGGGGGGGAGAGGGGAATAGGAAATGGAGGAGGGCTTGTGGAGAAAAGGGAGATGGGGGACGGGGAAACGGAGTGAACTTAAATAGGAAAATGGGATGAGTAAAGGGAAA
>NC_051415.1:7667311-7667505 GCF_015228065.2 Penaeus monodon
AAATGGAAGGGGGCAAATGTAGGGCTTAGAGTGGCAGAGCTGGCAAGGGAAGTATGGAGGATGAGGGGAAGAAAAAGGAGGAGAGTGAAAGAGGAAGAGAAGGATGCCTCTTTTTTCCGTGGAATTGCCAAGGATCCTACTAGCATAAGGAATAACGAAACGAAACACAATTTCCAATAATAATTTGAATGGTG
>NC_051415.1:7667580-7668036 GCF_015228065.2 Penaeus monodon
GGAATTCATGGTACTACTTTCACCACTGTCATTGTTACATTTACATGAAGTTCCGTCCAACTGATCGAGTCCCTTCCGATATCTGTTCTGAAGGGCTGCCATTATCTTCTGGTTTGTTCACCTGTGGATTCCTCTTTACACTCTTGAGTTAATGCATTCTTGGTCTTCTTCTTGGCCTAGTTCCTCTTTTTTGTCCTTCGCTCCTCTATCCTTTTCACATGTCCCAACCAGCTTCTCTGGATGTCACTCCTACTCTCCACCTCAGTTAACTCTATTCCTGCGTTTTCTACTTCCCTCATTAGCGATTCCGTCCTCCAGCTTGATGTATATTCTCGGGCAGTACGCTTCAAAGCTGGGAGATTTGAAAGTATCGGGGGCGTTATTTGCCCCACTTAGACTGATTGCCCCCTAAGGTCTGGCTTGCCCCCACCCCCTAGAGCCACACTCCCCCCTCCC
>NC_051415.1:7668108-7669452 GCF_015228065.2 Penaeus monodon
CTAGAGGGGGCTCGAAGCACTCCAGAAACTGGCTGTAATCACTAAACTTGCCCTCCCCCCCCCTTTCCCTCCGCCAAGAAAAAGCTGAAATGACGCCTTTGGACATTGTCATTGTCATTTTTACCGTTTATTCTAAAAAATGGTATTAGAAACATACTGCTTCAACTACAGATAATCCCGCACTGCAAGAAAGAAATGTTCATACTTTTTCCAGCTTACATTATTAATTCTTTATACCCTCGAAGTGACTACTGTTAAAGTCCATCCACTGACATAAGATGCTGTTAGCTACCTTTCTGCCTCAGTGACATCTGGAATATTACATTTTGGAAGTCTCCAGTTCATCTAAAACCACCGAATATTACTATTAAAACATAGTGCCTTCTTGCATCAGAGCAAATATAGTAATCCTTATTATTGATGTTGATTACAAACTCATCTGCATCACATATAACCATGCATTGGTGGGCGCTGGAGCAATAAAGAGACGTTTTAACGTATTGCATGAAATAATAAATCGACGTAAGCAACTTGGAGTCTGTATGTATTCACCAGTGAGGGATATTGCTACATGAATAAGATAAATGAATATTACTTTCCTCGTTGAATAGCGAGTTCGTTCAGAATTTCCTTCCGCTTGCTTTCCTCGCCGATGTTTTCGTGATGGATAAGGCAATATAACCAACCACTGAAGAATCTAAATTTTGAAGTCTGGCGTTTACTACCACCACCAGCAATTCTCATTCGGCTCCCAACTCACTGAACGATCTTTTAGCACGTAAGTAAATCTAGATCAATCAGCCAACAACTTTTGAATCTACAAGTGTTCAGCATCTAACCCTTACTTCATTTGAGCTGCGTCCTTACTTTTTCATCATTGCAAGTACAAGCACTCGGTGACTCTTTTGAGCTAAGAATTGAGCAGCGCCGTTTCATAAAGGAAAAAAGGGGAAATCAATGAAGTGATGGATTATCCTCATAGCCTCATCGATTGTAATCCAAGTAAAACACATTGGCGAAACGAGCGAGAAGTTCGTTTGTTCGCCTCGCAAACATTTATTTCCAAACGTCAAATTCGAGCTTCGGCTGCTCGTAATGGGAAATTCAAACGCCACCAAATAGTCGTTCCGGTCGACTTACGAAGTTTCGAAGCCTGGTGAGCTCTTGCTTCGAACAGTTCATCTTTCATCTGAAGCCAGAATCGCGATTCGCTCTTGTAACAGCTAAATTTCGGTTTTGAAAAAGAATGCGTGATCTGCGTTTATAAAACGGTTTTAGTACTTTTTTTATAATTCCGAAGTTTTAATCGGAAAAAAGAAATTAGAAATTAAGGAGTTATCGTTG
>NC_051415.1:7669540-7669741 GCF_015228065.2 Penaeus monodon
ATTAAATTAAAAGGATCTCAGGTCAGAACCCGGCCCACGCTTGTGTTAACAGGATCCAGGAATGTAAACAAGAGTCAGCTGATCTTCCCGCTCGCTTGCCGCCTTTCTGAACGCAGGACTGACCTCAGGAATCGGCACTGAACGCGGCCTCCTACATACTAAACAGAGCACTAGCTTGGTAAATAGGAAAGTCTCAGGTTC
>NC_051415.1:7670041-7670434 GCF_015228065.2 Penaeus monodon
ATTACACTTGTTTTCATATTCAGTAAAGCAACAGAGAACGAGACGGATACTTTTATTGTAGTATCCATAGCTTTCTTTAAATTGTATAGATAACTCGAGGCAGACATACAAACGAGAAAGGGTACAAAGAAACCCTGCAAGAAATCTATTATAGTGACCAGGATTTCTTCAAAGTGGAGATTTATGAGCCAATAAGTTACAAAACCTTCGGGTTGTCGGGACCCGGGCCGGCGCTTACATGGAAACCCGAGCGTCTCCGCTAGATTTATGGGGTGTGGGGTTCCTAACAGTCGATTCTTACATTCAGAGGTTTTAGTGACTGTGAGCTGACTCGGGATGGCGAGGAAATGATATGGATTGAGGTAAATTGTGTTTTTAATTCTGGTTGTTTAA
>NC_051415.1:7670657-7670767 GCF_015228065.2 Penaeus monodon
TTTAAGAGTGTGCGATTATATGCGTTTCTACTACTTCTCTCTCTCCCTTCTGCTCTGCGTCATATCAATAAAGCAGCAGAGGGAGAAAACATGATATTATTTAGAAGCTT
>NC_051415.1:7671033-7671776 GCF_015228065.2 Penaeus monodon
TTCTCATAGATTCGTAATATGATACGCTCATGTCATCTGTTCTTTAATATTTATGTTGTCAATTACCACCTCATTCTATACCAAAATAAACTGACTTCAAGTCTGCAGTTACTGCAATATGATTCTGACATTAGATGCCCAATTACATCAAAGTGAAGAAACGAAAATGTAAGTATAAAGTGCAAACGGAAGGACGAATTCAAGCGTAAAATGAAACCGTAGCGTATGAATGGACGAACGAATTCAAACGTTAAATAGAAGCGTAATGTGGGAACGTACAGATGAATTTCATTGTAAAACGGAAGTATTAAGTAGGAACGGACGGAGGGACGAATTCAACGTACAATGGAAGCATATCATAGGAATGAACTGCGTAACATTCAAATTCATACGTAAAATGGAAGCGTAACATTCAAATCAAAACGTAAAATGGAAGCGCAACGTTCAAATTAAAACGTAACTGGAAGCATACGTTCAATTAAAAGGCAAAATGGAAGCGTAATGTGCGAATAGACGGCGGACGAAAGAAACGCTATCAGGATTATAATATAAAAAGACTGTTAGACAATCTACTTATAGAAATGCATTTGCATTGCAATAAGCTATTTCTTTTAATATAGCACACATATGCATGTATGAGTGCTTGTTGGTTATACCCTAATGCCCAACCACACTAGCGCCCAGCAAGGGATATCAGTAAGAATCCTGTGACGCGCCATTCACCTGTGGTTCTAAAGCGCTTG
>NC_051415.1:7672365-7672573 GCF_015228065.2 Penaeus monodon
AAAGGGAAAGAGATAAATGTGGTATATGAATATGCGCGTGTATGTTTGGTTTTCCTAAGGGTGTATTCGAAATGGGAGCCTATATTTGATAAAGTTATTTGCCCGGATACGAGACACAAGGTTGTCTTAGATACTCGTAAGCTTTCATTTATGCGTCCTCCAGCTTCATTATTACCTAGAAACTAGATTTTCCTTTTATGAGTACATA
>NC_051415.1:7673935-7674783 GCF_015228065.2 Penaeus monodon
AAACTCTCAGTCAGTCACTGGAGAATTTTATAAGTAAGTAAATACACCCATATAAGGCAAACCAATAAAAATCATTGATAACAATCTCAGGCACTGAATTTTATAAGAAAACACACCCGTATTAGGCAAACCATAAAAAAATTATTGATATCAATATCATAACATACATACGCACAGCACGAAAATCAAATTGCAAAGTGATAACGCACCCATGATAGCCCACCAGTCTTACATCTTAGCCTTGGCGTTGTGATATCATATCTCAAACAAATAAAATCAGCTTATTAAATGGAACCGTCATTTCGATTTTTGGGAGAAGCGAAGTCAAGCTCTGATCATGCTATACTTGGTCGATGGTGATCTCAGAGGAATCTACGCTTTGGAAGAGTTTCGATTCCAGTTCTGCGTAAAAAGGGGAAAAAAATCACTAAATTCGGTAGTAATGTAAAATTTTACCTTTTTACACATATCAGTTATAAAAGCAACATAGACGGAAAAAATATTATAAGGAAGGAAATGTGTCTTACCCCAAAAACAAACAAACAGACAACAACTTTTTAGTAAAGAAATTATCTACTGTATTCAGCAACTATTTATTTATGTCGTATTTTAATGGTATATCGTAATAGTTGTTATTTATATTTGTGATATATTTTACAGATTTATTTATTTATATATACATTTATTTATTTTATGAAGTAGCGATTCCAGCCCTTTACCCTTTCATTCTCAAAGTCGGACAAAAAAGTCTTTTTGAGTAATAAAAATGATCTGAGGTGAGAAGTCGGATATGTTTGAGTTCTAAAAATTAAATCTGAGTTGAAAATTTGAACGTTTTGGAGTTCTAC
>NC_051415.1:7674856-7675094 GCF_015228065.2 Penaeus monodon
TCTGAGGTGAAAAGTCAGACGTGTTCCTGCCTTTGCTCTGGCCGGAAATTTTAACCAATAAAGTTGAGGCTCCTTTCATTTTAAAAAATCAGTGATCAGGACGTAATTAGTAACTTTCCTTCAAATTCAAATAGCTCTCAGAAGTTACACATATTCGTAAAAAAATGAGAAAACACGCTTTTTTTTACATTTTTACTTCCATAGGCTAAAAACTAAAAAAAACATAGAACACACACTT